>NC_045959.1:72443857-72741782 GCF_010909765.2 Amblyraja radiata | reverse complement strand
GAGAGAGAGAGAGCGCCTTTTTACTTCAACCCAAACCCAAACAACCATTTGCAGGCAGTGCTTTTTTACTTCAAAATAACCATATATTCATTTTCAAACCACATTAAGGGTACTCACAGTGATGTAGACATTTGTTCAGTGTCATTCAGAGCTCAGAATGACAGAGACTAATTGACAGAGCTCCATCTTGCAGAGACTAATTGAGGCACACCACTTCCTGGTTTAAAGTCCCTCCCCCTCCCTCCAGCAGGGGCAGCAGAGAGAATGGTGAATTTTGTAAAAACATTAATATCTCTGTCATTTTTCATCGACGGGAAAAATCCTCAGCACACATGCGGCGGAGGGGGGCTCTGAGCGAGGTGACCAAAAATGACGACCGTAGATGGCGGCGTTCTCTCAGAAATCGCAGCACAGACGGCCAAAAGCGGTCAAGAACAGAGATTTAGTAATATAGACTAGACCAAGTGCAGACCCGTTGGGTCTGTTCCCCCAACGTGTGGTTGTGGGGGGGGGGGAGGCGGCATGCAGCGTCACACACACTAACTATCCCCCCCCACACTCACGCTAATTACCCCCCTTGATATTATATTAATATTATTAATTTGCTCCTTTTACCCCATAACCACCATATACTGACGCATAGCCCCCAACTTGCAGTCACATCTAGAGAGGGGGGGAGGTGGGGGTGGGGGGGGTAGAGAGTGAGGGCAGAGAGAGAAGGGGCAGAGACACAGAGAGAGGGGCAAGTGGGAGAGGGGGTGGCGAGGAGGAGAAGAGGGAGGGTGGGTGAGAGGGGAAAGGTGGGGGTGGAGGGGAGGGGGGGGGAGAGGAGAGGGGGGAGAGGAGAGGGGGGAGAGGAAAGGGGGAGAGGAGAGGGGGGGAGGAGAGGGGGGAGAGGAGGGGGGGGAGAGGAGGGGGGGGGGGAGAGGAGAGGGGGGGGAGGGGAGAGAGTGCCTTTTTATTTCAACACAAACCCCCCAAACAACCATTTGCAGGCAGTGCTTTTTTACTTTAGAGAGGAGAGGGGGAAGCAGAGGAGGGGGGGAGAGGGGAGGGGGGGAGAGGAGAGGGGGGGGGGAGAGGAGAGGGGGTTGAGGACAGGGGGGGAGGAGAGGGGGGGAGGAGAGGGGGGGAGAGGAGAGGGGGGGAGATGAGAGGGAGAGGAGAGGGGGGGAGAGGAGAGGGGGAGAGGGGGGAGTGAGGGGTGTGCTGAGAGGGGGGTGAGGTGAGGAGGGGGAGAGGTGGGGAGCAGGGAGGGGGAGGGGGGATGGAGGGAAGGGGGTAGGGGTGTGTGGAGGGGGGTTTAGGGGAGGGACGGTGGGGGAGGGGATGGAGGGGAGGAGGGGGAGAAAAAGAGGGGAGATAGAGAGGGGGGAGTGGAGAGGAGAGGAGAGGGGGGAGAGGAGAGGGGGGAGAGGAGGGGGGGAGAGGAGAGGAGGGGGATAGAAAAACATTAATATCTCTGTCATTTTTCATCGACTGGAAAAATCCTCGGCACACATGCGGCGGAGGGGGGCTCTGAGCGAGCTGGCCAAAAATGACGGCCGTAGGTGGTGGCGTTCTCTCGGAAATCGCAGCACAGATCGCCAAAACCGGTCAAGAACAGACTTTTAGTAATATAGATCGGACATTATTGGCTGTGGATAACCCTGCATTTTTGTAGAAAATATTGCATTTGGATTAACTTTTTTTCCTTTTGAAGTTAATTATCCCATTTAAGAAATATGTACATTTATCTGAGAACAATTCTTGACCCCTAAACAATCCTTCATATGAAGCCAAATACAAAGTGTTGGAGTAACTCAGGTGATGTTTCAGGTTGGGACCTCTTTACAGACTCCAGTATAAAGAAGGGTCCCAACCCAAAATGACACCTATCTATGTTGTCTGGATATGCTGCCTGGCGTGCTGAGTTACTTCAACACTTTGTACCATTTAAAAAAAAATAAAACAGCATCTGCAGTTCCCTGTTTCTCCATATAAAGCTGTTTTTATAGTAGAAATATCAGCAAAATTGATAGCTTTTACTGTTGCTATGTACAAATTGGATTTCAAGTTGAGAGGAGTGCAACTAAACATGAAAGTATATAGATTTGTGTATTACATCAAATGCTAACTGCACAAAATTGACATTCAGCAGTGGGCTCCTCATTCAAATATAAGGTCACAAACCAAAAAGTCAGGCATTCTTTCCCTCCAGAGATGCTGCCTGTCCAGCTGAGTTATTCCAGCTTTTGGTGTCTATCAAATATCCAAAGAGTTGCTTTTCTATTTCTGTTTAATTGGACTTTTTAAATGCCATGATGTCATAATCCTGTCAAACAAGTTCCCTGTCACTGCAAATTAATTTATACAAATATGGGAACTAATTGCATCAGTTCAAAATCCAATTTATTTTAGCCTTTTCTATTAATTTCACCATATTGCGTATTTACTCTTTTCGTTGCCTCCCTAGATTTCACTTTCTGGATCTATTTCGATATTGACAGTTTTTGGTTCATTAATACACTCCAGTATGATTGGTCAAGGAGATATTTGGTTACTTATTTCCAAGAAAATTTCCCATCAAACCTCTCATTTGACTATTTAAATCACACCATGTAGGACAAATGTACACAGAAATTAAATGGCCAAAGGAAAGGAAAATCTAAGAAACAGTGGGCGCTATTTCATCGCAGGCAATACTAAAATCAGGATTATGCCCTGGAATTCCAGGCATAAATATTACTATCTTTTGCTGGTGCTGACTAACTCAAGGTTGGGATTGGGGCAGCACAGTGGCACAGCAGGAGTAATGATGCTGTACAGCGCCAGAGATCCAGGTTCGATACTTGACTGCATGTGGTGTCTGTAGTGAGTTTGTAGGTTCTCCTGTGATGGCATGGGTTTTCTCTGGATGCTCTGGTTTCCTCCCACATTCCAAAGACTTGCAGGTTCATTGGTAAATTGGTTTCAGTAAAATTGTCCCTAGTGTGTAGGAGAGAACTAGTGTACGGGTGATCGGTGATGGGCACGGACATGGAGGACCAATTCTCCATGGATTCTCACCTTGTCGTGGTGGAGAAGCTTGTGTGGACGTGAGATCCTGAGAGTAATGCCGTCTGGAGCTATGCTCCTGGTAGGGCCACCCATGACGGTAAAGTCGAGGGGGAGGTCTCTGACAAAGAGCAATCCAACCAAGACCTCAATGGTGGAACAGGCAGAGGATGATGGCTGGCCTTAGTGGAGCGTCACAATTGCTGGGAACGTTGATGAAGGCTGCAGTAGAAAAGGGTCTTCGGTCGTCTTGGACTCCATGCCACTGGATCCTGACCCAGATGTGTCAAGGACCATGGGGTGTCTGTCTATGCACCAGTCTCCCCACGTTAAACAAAGTCATGCACCTGTAGGCATCCTCCATATAGGAGGCGACACCCATAGTCAGCGATGATCTAAGGGGGGCTAAGAGAAAGAGGGCCAAAGAGCCTGTTTGCACGCTCTATCTCTAAACTAAGCTATCAAGCATTGTACTTATTCAATGCTCTACAGACATTCAAATGTGCACAGGTAAAAAGCCATGTGTGTCACTTGAATTTTGCGGTTGAACAGAAAAAAAAAGATGTTAAGAGCTGCCACAGATTGGTTTGATAAATTATGTGGGAAACTGGAACAGTCCAGTGTAAGACTGTCTGACATCCTCCTTGAAGATGCCTCATTAAAACAGCTCAAATAAGATTGATGAGAAAATGGGTGTAATTTCAAAATCTCGTGGAACCTAGCCAAGAAAGTAGTTGATAAGATGAAACTCCGCTGTGGTTGGTGCAGTTTTCAATATGAAACACCTAAACACCTACAGAACCTGAAAATCATTTTCTTGTAGCATTTTCTTATGCATTATTATATTATTATCCTGAGGAGCTCATCTATGAGACAATCAGATTGCTTTCTCCATCAATCATACAGTAGCATGGGATAAGTAATAGTAGCAGCTTTTGACCTGAAGATGAAATATACATTTTTTGCAAAGCAACTTAGTCACTTGCTGCATGTTTCTATACTATAACATAGAGTTAGGCTGTGTTGTCTGTGACTGCTAAATGCACAAGAGTTCAACATCTGTCTGGAGGTAAAATGGCACGGCAAGTGACTGACACTGTTGATGGGGACCACCTTGGACATGGCTGGTTGGAAACCTTCCATAAGCTACACAGGCTTTCATAGGATATTTCATAAAGTTAGATGAATGGAACTGAACCTTACATGATTAAAGGGACAGTTACAATATGAATGTAGAATTGACTGAAAAAGAAGTAGAAGAAAGTTTAGTTTAGTTTAAAAATACAGCATGAAAACAGACCTTTTGGCCCACCGGGTCCGATACTAGGGACAATTTATGAAAACCAATTAACCTACGAACCTGCATGTCTTAGGAACGTCAGAGGAAACGGAGCACCTGGAGAAAATCCACACGGTGATATATCTTTAAACATGGACTTAAGACTTTTGCCTTCCATTACAGTGAGGAGGGCCTGGTGAACTCACTGTGGTGGATGTTAAATCTGTGTTTATTGTGTGTTTTGTTATTTTATTCTATGTTATGACTGCAAGGCACGAAGTTTTGTTCAGACTGAAAAGTCTGAATGACAATAAAGGATACTTGACATTTGATACTTGATACTTGACATACTGATACTTCTGTTCACTGTGCATTTTTGGCACCTGAAGTTTCAAGTCAATTTAGCTTGCTTGATAGAAATGGCACTCAAACAAGCTAAAAGACTTTCCTTCATGACAGACTAATCATAGAACTGGAGTCCATAGTTAGAGGACTATAACGAAGTCCCATGCTGCAAAACCAATGCTGATCACTGTAGATTGCTGAGAACAGTCTAATCAGTTATTCATGTTACAATAATAAATTTTATATTTAATGGGCGCCTTTCATACAAAATCTCAAGGATACCTTACATAGTAATCGGAATAAAAACATATAATCGGAGTAAAACAAGCAATTAAAGACATCACAATGACACAAATTAAAAACAGAATTCAATCCAAAAACAGAAAATCAAAAACACAGTGTGAAGAGAGAGCAGCGGCAACCAAATCGTGCCAGCGTCCACTCTCTCTTCACGGCAGCCATCTTGGACACAGACCTACAAGACCACAGTCAGACAAAAAAAATCATCCCCCCACAGTGGATAGCACTGTGGGGGAAGGCACAATGTCCAGTCCCCACCCCATGTTCACCCCAAAGTCAGGCCTATTGGGGCCACCGCAGTTGCCTCTACGAAGGCCCGATGTCCCTGGCCGTTCTCACCGGGTGGTCTTGCCCCGGCGTCGGGAGAGTCCTTTCGGCGGCTGGGCCACTTGGAACGGCCGCTTCTTGGTTGGAGCCCGCGGCTGCCGAAGCCGACAAGGCCGCGTCGGTTTGGCGCTCCTAGGCTCCAGATGAAAAAGTCGGCGCCCCGCTCTCCTCACTGCCGCCTTGCCGCCTCTACGCACGCCGTCTCTCCGCTCCGCAAACCCGCAGCCCGGAGATGTTGCTCACGGTGGTCCAGCTCGCCAGAGCTCCAGCGCGGCGACCCAGGCAAGGCATCGCCCGCTCCGCTCCGCTCCGCTCCAACGCTCCAATGCAGTGCCGCCACGCAGGCCGAGGTGCTGGGTGGTTCCCGCCAAGAAACGGCGCTCCAAGCCCGCTGGTAGGCCACGACGACGGGTCGACGGGCAGCCCGGAAAAAAGGCTGCCACACCGACCAGGTAGGGACCTATAAATAAAGTAACACCTACCCCCCCACATTAAAAGACCATATCCCCTACAAACAAAAAAACAGGACTCACTAAAAACTAAAAAAAAAAACGAATTTAAGACGGACGGCTGCTGCTAGCAGCCGTTCACCAAGATGGCTCCTCCTCCTCTGTGGCCATTACACACCACAATCCGTTCAGTTTGGAACACTCAAATATGTCAGTTGCCTAGAGAAAGGTCATATATTTAATGTCCTGCAAACGTGAGGCTAAGGCAATTAATAAAACAAATTGCACTAGCAATTTGAAACAATGGACAGGAGGACTTCACAGTTTGTAAATTCATCCAGAAGATAAGGAACTCACACTGTACAGTATCTATAGCATCAATAGTATTGAGCTTTTTTGCTAATAAATAAGGTCAGCATGGTGGCACAGCTGGTAGAGCATCTGCCTCACAGCACCAGATACCTGGTTCAATCCTGACCTTGAGTGCTGTCTGTGCTGAGTTTGCACGTTCTCCCTGTGACCGAGTCGTGTTCCTCTGGGTGCTCCAGTTTCCTCATCCCAAAGACGGGTGGGTTTGTAGATTAATTGGCCTCTGTATAATTACCCCTAGTGTGTAGGGAGTGGATGAGAAAGTGGGTCTAAAATAGAACTAGTGTAAATGCGTGATCGATAGTCGGCTTGCACTCGGTGGGCCGAAGGGCCTATTTCCATGCTGTGTCCTTCAATTCAATTCAATGATGGCAGCAAACAACCGGTACATTGATTAAAACAAAATTGATATGGCTGGAAACCATTTAATATGAATGAAAAAATGTTTTGTTTACTCTTGCAAATTCAACCTGATGTCATTGATGTAATGCACAGTCACACTGCAAGACTGCTTTCAATGGGTTTTAGAGATTTTGACACGACTGTAATGCATAGTGCCACCCAATATATGATGTGATGAGTGGTGTAGCAGCAAGGCCTATGGAAGGGCCGGGGTTGGCCTGTGCTGGTAGCCCAGGACTGTGACATCAGTATCGCTGCCATCCACCTGTCCCAGAGCCTGTCTCACAGACAGTGCCACCTGCAGGAACTCAATGGCATGGCCACCAAAATACTTGAGATGCCAGGTCAACAGACCTTGATCAAACCTTCCCAGGCGCCGAGAAAGACTGTCATCAATTACAACCATCGATTCACCATCCGGAGAGAATGTTACCACTTGTTAGTCCCTGACTCTACAGTGCTGGCTCGAAGGGCCAAATGGTCTACTCATGCACTTATTTTCTATGTTTTCTATGAAGCCCTACATTGAAGACCAGACGAAGAAGCTGCTGAAAAATAAAACCGTCATCTCTGGCTTACCATACCCTCACTCCATCTAATCGAGGAGTCCTGCAGTGTGTGTAAAGTATTTCTGACATTATCAAGTGACCAGGTGCATGGATAGGAAAAGTTGAGAGGATGGGCAGGTGTTGACTAGCCTAGATGGGGCATCTTAGTTGGCATGAGCAAATTGGGCCTAGGGGTCTGTTTCCATGTGGTATGATTCTATGAAATAAAAGAAAACAGCAGATGGTAAGTGCAGCTCCCATTATTGTAGTAAATTATGAAGAAGGGCTATTTTTTTACCTTTGCAGGAGTAGCTGACACAACTCAAGCTAAGTTGGAAGGATGTCTTAAGTTTTAAGATTACACATGTCCCAGGCACGTGCCATGAGTAATTACTCAAGGTAGGCAGTTAGTCGGCTTTAAAAAAAAAATTAAAGCGCGCATGCGCAGATTGTTCTCTCCGTAAAAAGTTTAGTTTAGTTTAGTTTAGTTTAGAGATACAGCAAAAAAATTAGGAATAGTGGCCCACCGAGTCCATGCCAACCATTGATCACCCGCTCACAACATAGAAACATAGAAACATAGAAAATAGGTGCAGGAGGAGTGCCATTAGAGTGCCGCAAGGCTTGGTGTTGGGGCCGCAACTGTTTACCATATATATTAATGATTTGGAAGAGGGAATTAGGAGCAACACTAGCAAGTTTGCGGATGACACAAAGCTGGGTGGCAGTGTGAACTGTGAAGAGGCTGTTAGGAGGTTTCAGGGTGACCTGGACAGGTTGAGTGAGTGGGCCGATGCGTGGCAGATGCAATATAATATAGATAAATGTGAGGTTATCCACTTTGGTGGCAAAAACAAGGGGGCAGATTATTATCTCAATGGGGTTAGGGTAGGTAAGGGGGAGGTACAGCGAGACCTGGGTGTCCTTGTACACCGGTCACTGAAAGTTGGCGTGCAGGTACAGCAGGCAGTGAAGAAAGCTAATGGAATGTTGGCCTTCATAACAAGAGGATTTCAGTATAGGAGTAGAGAGGTTCTTCTGCAGTTGTATAGGGCTCTGGTAAGACCACATCTGGAGTATTACGTACAGTTTTGGTCTCCTAATTTGAGGAAGGACATCCGTGTGATTGAGGCAGTGCAACGGAGGTTCTCAAGATTGATCCCTGGCCCTTACTTAAGAAATTAAATAATTTGATTAAATTCTGGAAAACACTTCCGATGTCCTTAATAGGCAGAATAAACGCTATAAAAATGATTTTCTTACCACAAATTCTATACCTATTTCAATCAATACCTATATATCTCCCAAAAAAGTTTTTCAAAAAATTGGACTCAGACATTACAAATTTCATATGGGATTATAAACCCCATAGAATACAAAGAACACACCTTAATAAACTAAAAGAGTGGGGGGGTCTAGCGCTCCCTAACTTTATGTATTATAATTGGGCAGTAAATATTAAAAATATGATTCACCTGCTGGACAATTCTGCCCAGCAGGCGGACTGGATTGTAATGGAAAAAGGGGACTGCTCCCCGAGTAATATAGGAGCGATTATCCTCTCACCAATAAATCTGAATAATAAAAATTATAATAAAAACCCAATTATACATAGCACAATTAGAACATGGAAACAAATAAAACAGAATCTAAAATTAAGAAACCTATCTCTCTCAATACCAATAGTCAATAACCCATCGTTTAAACCATCAATCATAGACAAATCATTTATACAATGGGAAAGAATGGGAATCAAAACGCTCGAAGATCTGTATGAAGTGGGAAAATTACTATCATTTCAACAACTACAACTGAAATATAATTTGAAAAATAACCAATATTTTAAATATCTTCAAATTTGTGATTATCTGAAAAAATACACAAAAGACTATCATAATATGCCTTCCGACTTACTGGATGAAGCAATGAAGACAAAGGTGAAATCAGCTAATTTAATATCGTACTTATATAATATCATTTTAAACATAGAAATACCCACAACAGATGGAATTAGAAGAGACTGGGAACAAGAATTAGCTATAAAAATTTCAAAAGAGAGCTGGGATAATCATTTACTACAGGTGCATAAATGCTCGATCAATGTACGACATACGCTTATCCAATTCAAAACATTACATAGACTATATTATTCAAAAACTAAATTAAATAAAATCTTTCCTAATGTTTCACCAATCTGTGATAAATGTCTGTGTCAAGAAGCTACCATAGCGCATTCTTTTGTTTTTTGTACAAAAATCCAAAAATTCTGGCATGGAATATTTGATATTTTTTCAAAATTAATTAAAATAAAACTGGTACCAAAACCAGAATGGATCATTTTTGGGATATCGGAAGGTATCCCTGAATTAAACGTGTATCAGAAGAATTTACTCAATTACGGGCTAATAATGGGAAAAAAGCTCATACTTAAATTCTGGAAAAATGCGCCCACACCAACAATAAAAATGTGGACATCAAATATGTTTGAAACATTACATCTGGAAGAGATGAGATTCCTCTTAGCAGGTAAAGCAAACCAATTCCAAAAGACGTGGTCTACGTTTATGGACCTATTACAAGCATGAGGTGCAATAGTAATTTTAAAATAAATAAATAAATAAATGGTATCAGGACCTGGCAATGGGAGGTAAAACAACAAAAACAGACTTGGTTGGTAGTCTTTCTGCGGAGTTTAATGTTATAATAGAGCGATTGTCCTTACTTTCTTTTTCTTTCTTTTCTAGGGTCTACTTTCTTACTTCACTTCCTTCTCTAACTTCTTTTCTAAGGGGCTTTCTTTTCCCAACACTCTCTTGCACTTCACGACTCTTGCGCACCTTCTTTACTTTACTTTCCTTACTTCTATCTTTTTCTTAAAGCTTAAAAAAAAATGAAGCGGTACAAAAAATGTATTAAGATATATGTGTTGTGTGTTATTGTAATTTACCGTACTTCTAATAAAAATAATTAAAAAAAAGAAAAAAAAAAGATTGATCCCTGGGATGGCGGGACTGTCATATGAGGAAAGATAAAAAAGACTAGGCTTGTATTCACTGGAGTTTAGATGGATGAGGGGGGATCTTATAGAAACATATAAAATTATATAAGGACTGGACAAGCTAGATGCAGGAAAAATGTTACCAATGTTGGGCGAGTCCAGAACCAGGGGCCACAGTCTTAGAATAAAGGGGAGGCCATTTAAGACTGAGGTGAGAAAAAACTTTTTCATCCAGAGAGTTGTGAATTTGTCGAATTCCCTGCCACAGAGGGCAGTGGTCACATCACTGGATGGATTTAAGAGAGAGTTAGATAGAGCTCTAGGGGCTAGTGGAATCAAGGGATATGGGGAGAAGGCAGGTACGGGTTATTGATTGAGGATAATCAGCCATGATCACAATGAATGGCAGTGCTGGCTCGAAGGGCCGAATGGCCTCCTCCTGCACCTATTTTCTATGTTTCTATGTTACCACCGAACAGTTCTATACTATCCCAATTTCTCATCCACTCCTTACACACTTAAAGAGGCCACAATACCTACAAACCTGCGCAGTTTTTGAATGTGGAAGGAAGCCGAGGCACCCAGAGGAAACCCACATGGTCTCATGGAAAATGTACAGCTCCACACAACCACCCGTGGTCAGGATTGAATGCGGGTCTCTGGCATGATGAGGCAACAGCTCTATCAGTTGCACCACTGTGCCACCTTGTAGGCAGCCTACAGATTCACACTATTCAAGCTACAGACAGTGAACAATATCTGCCAGCCAGGAGATACAATTGGACAGCCTTCTTATCTATGCAGAAATTAATGTTGACCAAACAGTCAGCAGCATCTGACTACCAACATTCACAAAGGACTTCTTTCATACACAAGGTTATTCCTACTAGTCCAGTTTTCACCCAAGACTGAAAAGGCTACAATGAACAAAATCTTGCAAAGTGTGGATCTTTGCTTTTGTAACCAAGTTGGTTTATTGCCATCAACGTAGTGTTTTGGAGGAAGTTTGTGGCAGATTACATGGGCAATTTGTGGATTTGAAGATTGTTTTTGTCAAAAGAACTATTGCAATTTGGTTTTGATGCTTCATGCCAAAGGCCTGCAGCCAAAGAAGCAAAAACAAAACAGATGCCATCAGCAAGTCCTTTGAAACATTAAAAAATGTAATAGAGTGAAAATTGTTACAAGGAAAGGTACAGTTTATTCACAATTTCTTCCAGATCTGTGAATGCACATGCTATGCATTGCTTGTAGAAAAAAGGATGTGATGTGAACATAGAGCAAGTATTAACAGAGAATAAATACCAGAAAAGAAGCACTCTTTGATTGTTGCAATACCATGGATTGTGGAAATCAGCATGTAATTTGCTTAGTTATGTTGGCGTTGCAGTATTAAGCTATATGATGGTAAATAGAACATAGAACAATACAGCAGAGGAACAGGCGCTTCGGTCCACAATGTTTGTGTTGAACATGATGGCAAAACAAACTCTTCTCTGCCTGCTTATATTCCATATCCCTCCACTCCCTGAGAGAAGGTGGAAGAAGAAAGAAGAAAGAAAGAATGAAGAAGTGCACCTCTCTGCCAGGTGTGTTCCCCTGTCACAGGTTTGAGGCATTGTGACAAACCTGAGACCACCAGTGCCATTGTATGGTCAAGGCTGGGTTAGCTGGGAAGAATCCCTAGACAGTCAATGCCTCTAGACAATAGACATTAGACAATAGGTACAGTAGGCCATTCGGCCCTTTGAGCCAGAACCACCATTCAATGTGATCATGGCTGATCATCCACAATCAGTACCCCGTTCCTGCCTTCTCCCCATATCTCCTGACTCCGATTTCTTTAAGAGCCCTATCAAGCTCTCTCTTGAAAGTATCCAGAGAACCAGCCTCCACCGCCCTCTAAAACTGAGTGGCCGAGGCAAACCCGAAATGCCAGTGCCTCTTCTTGCCTATACACTACAAGGGACTGCACCCACACACAGAGGCAAAGACTGAGCTACCAGTATAAGCCTGAGATCCACGATCAAGCCTGAGAAGGGTGAACTGCAGAGAAAAGCCTGAGGTTGCCACACCTTCTCCTTCAACACCAGGATTGAGCTGCAAGAACAAGCTTGAGATCGCCAGTGCAACCTCACATGAGCCCTGTCGACAATGGATAGCGCCCCATGTGGTCTTCGACTTTCTTGTCACTGTAAATAAAATATATTATGTGAGTTCGAATGGCCTACTCCTGCACCTATTTTCTATGTTTCTATGTTCACTCTAATGCAAGTGTCAGTGTGGTCACTGCCAAACCTGGCCTCATCTCCGAAGCCACATCAAGCACCATTCTGGTAAATCCCCTCTGCATGCTTTCCAAAGCCAACACATTCTTCCTGAGTCTGAAGAAGGATCTCGACCCGAAACGTCACCCATTCCTTCTCTCCAGAGATGCTGCCTATCCCGCTATGTTACTCCAACTTTTTGTGTCTATCTTCGGTTTAAACCAACATCTACAGTTTCTTCCTACAAGTTTTTCCTGTGTTGAAATGACCAGAACTGCACGCAGTGATCCAAATGCTGCCTGGCCAGTCCCATAAACTGCATTACATGAAAAAGCCACTGCTTTTGCTTCTTGCACTTGCAACGGATATGATTGCAGCAACACATGAATTGAGAAGGAAACACTTTGAATATTATTTTGAAATCAGGAAATCCCATAGGCAAATCTTTTGTCATACTAACATAAACAACAATTAGTGGTATCAAATCGGTGATGCCTACTCTCGTGACAAGAAGATTGCAAATTTGGCTAATTATATTACTGTAGAAGACTACAAAATGGATTACAGCAATTCTATGCAAAATGTCACTGAGAACATTCTGTAATGGCTTCTGCAGAATAATTTAATGTAGGGAGGTAGAATGGGCTTTCCATTAAATTCAGGATCATAACAGTCCAGTGATTATGTCTGAAATCAGAGACTCAGAAAAACATGACGTTCAGACATTGAAAGGATGGCCAAAATTTGACCAATTCAATTGATTGTGTGATGTAGCATGGGGACAGACCATGTTGCATCACTCACCACTTTGGTCCAAGGAGTCCATGCTAACCTCAATCACCTGTTCAAGAGAGGAATCAAGAGTTTAATTGTCCCACATACTGAAAATGGAACAATGAAATTCTTACTTGCAGCAGCATAACAAGTCTACGAACAGTTCTCAATGTGTCTCAATGTTATGCTACTTTTGCATACACACCATATACATTATGGACAATTTACAGAGGCCAATTAACTTGCAAATACCGCATGTCTCATGTCTTTGGGATGCAGGAGGAAACTGGCCTTATACAACCTCTATACAGCAGCACCCAGGTCAAGATCAAAACTGGGTCTATCTGGCACCACGGTGCTCCTCAGATAGAGTGTTCCACAATCATCGAAATGAGCTGTCATGTGACAAGGATGCATCAAGTGAGGTGAAAGTAGTTATTGCTAAGCTTCAAATTGAAAACATAGGAGCCTGAAAGTAATTACAAGAACAGTGAACATGGCTTTTTGTAATTCAAGTCTCTGTTCAGTGACCTTGGATAGTTAGTAATGACGGTGGTATTAGCTAACATTGCAGGAACTAGTGATGAAAAACTCCTTTGCAATCATGGTTATGGCCTACTAGACAGTAGACTTTTGCGATAGAGGTAATTACAACTTCCTGTTACTGATCACCAATCATTTAAAACGGATTGAAGTGAATCAAATGGGTTTGTGTATCACAACTGACCATACTGTAAATAAGCTGAGGACTCTTTGTGTCTGTTGTGAGTTACCTGAAGGATCTGTTTCTGACATAGATTTCAGTTTTGATCGACTGTTTATAAACTGACAACTTTGGAATAGTATCAAACATTCTTGATCCCTTCACATCCTTCGAATGCAGCAGCTGAGAAGTCAGTCAAATTGGTTAAAGAAGCTCTCAGGAAATAAGGATTGCTGCGATACAATGCTTGGCATGAAACACCACGACCAACTTCTTGCTGAAGTGTAGAGCAACAGATTCATATTACGCTTACACATTTCTTAAACAAATTTGGCTTCTGGATTTGAACAGAAGTAGTTGAGTTTAAATATTATGACTAATCAAAACAAATGCAATTTCAATTGAAATCAGCATTAGGTGGGACTTCACAGAAATAGGTAAGAATCATGTTAAAGTTTTATGGAACCAAGATTGATGCCAAGGAAGGAACTGCAGATGCGAGAAAATGGATAAGACTCGGTGGGCTGAACTGCAAATGCTGGTACACACCGAAGATAGACACAAAATGCTGGAGTAACTCAGCGTGACAGGCAGCATCTCTGGAGTGAAGGGATGGGTCTGAAGAAGGATCTCGACCAGAAATCTCACCCATTCCTCCCCAGAGATGCTGCCTGACCCAGTGAGTTACTCCAGCATTTTGTGTCTATCTTTATTTATTTGATTGAAATTGGTGACAAAATATTAAGTGTTCATTTGTAATCCAAAAGGTGAGTGAAGTCTGGCTGGTAAACCACTCCATCAGTAATTGTGTCCCAGCTGATTCCAGTGTAGACTTTTAGATGTTAAGTTCAAAATCAAGAAAGTCTAGCAAAGAAGCAGAACCTGCAAAAACATCAGGAAGTCTCCAAAAATAAAACTGGATTCATGGTTGGAGATAATAAAATGTGCACCTTCAAGGTACTTGTGCCTCACAGTTGAAATTGTAAAATTGGAAATGCCTCTCTTTAAAAACACACGAGCACACGAGAGCCCACCAGGGGCGCTGGGAGATGGCAGCCCTGCTGGCAGTGTTCATTTTTTCATCTTTTAGTTATTTTTAGCTTTTGTTAAAAGTTTGTTTTAATGTACGTCAGTTTGTTTTATGTGGGGGGAGGGGGGAGGGGATTGGGGGAAACTTTTTTTCAAGTTCCCACCTTCAAGGAGATGTGGTCAATTTTCGGATCACATTCTCTGGGCTCTGCGGCCTACCATCGCTGGAGCTGGAAGACTCCTCAGACTGTCATGAGCCCCACCGCGGGGCGCGGACTTAACATCGGAGCGGATCCCTTGCCTGGGATCGCTCCCACCGCGGCCTGCGGACTTACCATCAAGGGCTCGCAGGAGAGGCTAGTCTGGAGCTACAACGCCGCAGAAGGTTCGGCCAGCCCTGACGCGAGGTTCGATCGCCCGGCGCGGGGGAGCTGACAACCTTCCAATGCAGGAGCTGAACGCCTCCATGAGGAGGGCCCGAACGCCGCCGGCTACGGGAGTCAAGACCGTCCCGTCAATGGGGGGCTCGAGACCCCCGACCGAGGAAGAACAAAAGGAACTTTATTTCGCCTTCCATCACAGTGAGGAATGTGTAGGAGTCACTGTGGTGGATTTTCATGTTAAAATGTGTTTTTGAGTCGGTTGCTTTTAATTGTATGACTGACCTGGCCAGTGAAATTCCTCGTATGTTGCAAAAAATACTTGCCGAATAAAATCTGATTGTGATTCTGATTCTGACAGTAGTGTACCTTTAATGGAGTACTTCACATTTCAGGTGTCCACACATAAATCTTCCATTACTTCCACGAGATTTTTTTTAAGAAGTTTTTTTTGCTTGAGTAAAACAGTGAGAATTTACTGACTTCCACTTCCAGCAGTAAATTGCAGCAAATTTCTACCTAGCAAGTACCAAATATCTATGTAGCATGTAACCGAGATGCAAATTTCCAATAGGCTGACCAAATTTCCACATCAACACATGTTGACAATCAGCTGCTCAAGTTACTGGGATAAGCTGTGCAGTGGGAACACAAATTCATAAACCCCACCATAAAGAACAGTATATTTATTCCTTGTAGATTTGTGGAGAATGACTGAATAGCAAACCAATAACGTGAAAGTTTACAAATGTAACTATTTCAAATGTACGTGAGGCGCAAATGCAACTCGTTGACCAGGTAATGAGGGGAGAGAGTGACTTCCTGGAAATTGTTTTGGGGGACTTTAACAAAGCTAACCTCAACCCTGACCTTCCAGAATACAGACTTCATGTTACCTGCCCCACCAGAGGCGAGAGAACACTCGATCACTGTTATGCGGCAATCAAGAACGCATATCGCTCTGTTCCCCGGGCGGGTCTGGGTCTCTCTGATCATTGTCTAGTTCACCTTATTCCGACCTACAGGCAGAAACTAAAAGCTGCTAAGCCTGTGGTCAGAACAACGAAAAGGTGGACAAGCGAGGGCATTGAGAACCTACAATCCTGCTTTGACGGCACGGATTGGAATGTGTTCAGGGAAGCAACCACAAGCCTCGATGAGTATACGGACACTGTATTATCATATGTCAGCTTTTGCGAGGACAGTTGCATTCCAACTAAGACCCAGACATGGCTCAACAACAATTAGCCATGGTTTACTGCAGAACTCAGACAGCTCGGACGGTCTAAAGAGGAGGCCTACAGGAGCGGGGATGCAGACCTCTACAGGCAGGCCAAGTACAAGCTGAGAAGAGGAATCAGAGCTGCCAAGGAAAGGTAGTCTGAGAAGTTGAGGAGCAAGTTCTCAGCTAGTGACTCTTCTTCAGTTTGGAAGGGCTTGCAAGAAATTACCAGCTACAAGAGGAAAGCACCCCCGCTCTTTGAACAATCATCAGCTGACCAACGACCTGAATGAGTTTTACTGCAGGTTTGAAAATCAGAAACGTAACCCTGCCTGCTTCAAAGACTCCACTATTGTCCCTGTACCCAAAAAGGCAAGGATTACTTGTCTTAATGACTACAGGCCTGTCGCACTGACCTGTAGTCATGAAGACACTCGAAAGGCTTGTGCTGGCCAAGCTGAAAAATATCACAAACCCCCTGCTGGACCCTTTGTAGTTTGCACATCGGGCCAATAGATCTGTGGATGATGCAGTCAACCTGGGCCTGCACTTCATCCTACAGCACCTAGACCGCCAGGGGACCTATGTGAGGATCCTGTTTGTTGATTTGAGCTCTGCATTCAACACCATTGTGCCAGAGCTACTACACTCCAAACTTTCCGAGTTGACTGTGCCTGAACCCCTCTGTCGGTGGATCACCAGCTTCCTGACAGTCAGGAAGCAGCATGTGAGACTGGGAAAGCACATCTCGGACCCGCAAACGCTCACCATAGGAGCACCGCAAGGCTGCGTACTCTCTCCTCTCGAGACCCTTCGTCAGACTGATGTGGGGGTGGGGGGCGGGAAGAAGAAAGAAAAGGAGACAGTGGGCTTTGGGAGAGCTGGGAAGGGGATGGGGAAGAGGGAAAAAGCAAGGACTACCTTCGATTTTTTCAGCATCTGCAATTCTTTCTTAAACTAAAAGACTGTTGTTAATCTTGTAGCTTGTTTATTGCAGTCAAACACAGAAACAAGGAAATTTTTATGAAGTTATGCATGCAGGTCAATATCATAAACAATACAATATTTACATAAATCTTCTTGTTATCTAATATCTTACAACAGGACTCTTTCTTCAGATAACAAAATAATGAATGAATGTGTAGGCAGGTGCAATATAGGCACAATATAGGCAAGCTTACTTTTACTCATTGTTTCACTATTTTCCCTCATAAGCTCGTAATTGTAGAACATACAAAAATATGCTAAACTTGTGGTGATGACTCAGTATTTAGTCATAAATGTGACAAGCAAATTACTCAGGTGAAAGGTGTAGGAAGGAACTGCAGATGCTGGTTTACACCGAGAACAGACACAAAATGCTGGAGTAACTCAGCAGGAGCCACAGAGTTACTCCAGTTTTTTGTCTCTATATATTTAGTGGGGATGGGTTTGCTCAATTAACCCATTTGTGACCACAATGACAATGTTAAAACATCAATCTTAATGCATGCTCTCAAGTGGACTTTAGAATCAGAGGACTTATATCTTCTGCGGCTTTCAATGAGAAAATAAAAATAGGCAGCAAATTCAGTAATACCTTGTGGCATGTCATGCTGAGAATGGCCAGGATATAATCTTCCCTGTTGAGAAGAGGAAGAAACTAACAGCTGAACTAGAAAAATGTGCAGATGGTTTTGCAAGTCAGCAGCAGGAAGTTGGATCCCACATTTGGATTCAGTGTGACAATCAATTTCATTACTTGATTGGAACAGGAGATATGAATGGAATGGCGCATTCATTTACATTCTGATGTGTATATTACTCCAAACCTCTCAATTTTTCAACAACAACAGCTCACTTCTAATATCACATTTCACAATAGATTATGATTGTCTCAATGTCTGGTTACCACTGTCTCAAATGTCTGGTTAACACTGCCATTTAAACACAGTGTCACACTCTTGCCTGATAGCTTCACAATGCTCTATGTCCTTCCTTCCAAGTTATGCTATTTCTCTCTCCTGATGGTTCCTTTCTTGCCCACACAGAAGAGAGCACAGAACACCAGAGAACCCAAGGTATGCCTCCAGCTATCTCCCGGAGGGTCCCTGGAGATAACCAAAGCATTGAAACAGACGGCTACTGGAGATGGAAGAGATTGGGATTCAGTGCTGATGTGGATCTAACAGCTGATTAAAGAATTCTATTTCATCCACACATTTCCCATATATAATTGACTTCTACATCAACAGCGAATTAAAAGTGTTCTTGTCAATAAAAAAATAGAACTTACTAGACTAAGTGGGACCCATTGGGTCCCAGCATCCCACGGGAGGGCTGGTCCCCCAACGCAATATTCCACTCCACCAATTCCAATATTTTGGGGTGGAGGCCCTTGACTTGTGTTATGCCTCGGGGATCGGTGATTGGCTCATTGTTGTTTGTCATCTATGTCAATAATTTGGATGAAAATGAACAAGAAATGATTGGTAAATTTGCAAATGACACTAAAATATATGTGGCATGGAGAAGGTTATGAAGTACAAAGAAGGTTATCAAGAATTATAACAGGATATTGATCAGCTGGGTAAGTAGACTAAGGAATGACAGAGAAGTGTTGCACTTCAGGAAGTCAAACCAGGGAAAGATTTGCAAAGTGAACTGTAGGGCCCTTGAGACCAACCTCAAACTACACTGAGACAATTCCCTGAAACTGGCATCACAGTGTTACAAAGTGCTGAAGAAGACTTTTGCCATGCTGAGTTTCATCAGTAGGGGTATTGAGTATAGAAGTTGAGATATTATTTTGCAGTTGTACAAGATGTTGGTAAAGCTACTTGGAGAATTGCATTCAGTTTTAGTCACCCTGTTATAGGAAATATGCCATTAAGCTGTAAGGACAACAGATAAGATATACAAGAGGTACGCAAGAATGCTGGAGAAACTCAGTGGGTGCAGCAGCATCTATAGAGCGAAGGAGATAGGCAACGTTTCGGGCCGAAACCCTTCTTCAGACTGATGGGGGGGTGGCCGGGGAGAAGAAAGGAAAAAGGAGTAGGAGGAGGAGCCCGAGGGCTGAGGGAGAGATAGGAAGGGGGGGGAGACAGCAGGGGTTAACAAAATTGGGAGAATTCAATGTTCATGCCACCAGGATGCGGACTCCACAAGCGGAATATGAGGTGCTGTTCCTCCAATTTCCGGTGGTGCCCGCTCTGGCCATGGAGGAGACCCAGGACAGAGAGGTCAGATACGGAATGGGGGGAGTTGAAGTGCTGAGCCACCGGGAGGTCAGGTTGGTTATTGCGGACCGAGCTGAGGTGTTCGGCGAAACAATCACCAAGCCTCCGCTTGGTCTCACCGATGTAGATCAACTGACATCTAGAGCAGCGGATGCAATAGATGAGGTTGGAGGAGATGCAGGTGAACCTCAGTCGCACCTGGAACGACTGCTTGGGTCCTTGAATGGAGTCGAGGGGGGAGGTAAAGCGACAAGTGTAGCATCTCTTGCGGTTGCAAGGGAAAGTGCCCAGGGAGGGGGTGGTACGGGATGGAAGGGAAGAATTGACAAGGGAGTTGCGGAGGGAGAGATCTTTGCCGAAAGCAGACACGGGGGGAGATGGGAAGATGTGGTGAGTGGTGGGGTCACGTTGGAGGTGGCGAAACTGACGGAGGATTACTTGTTGTATGTGACGGCTGGTGGGGTGAAAGGTGAGGACTAGGGGGACTCTGCCCTTGTTGCGAGTGGGGGGATGGGGAGAGAGAGCAGTGTTATGGGGTATGGAAGAGACCCTGGTGCGAACCTCATCTGTGGTGGGGGAGGGGAACCCCTGTTCCCTGAAGAATGAGGACATTTCAGATGCCCTGGTGTGGAACACCTCATCCTGGGAGCAGATGCGGCATAGACGGAGGAATTGGGATGGAGTCCTTACAGGGAGCAGGGTAGGAAGAAGTGTAGTCCAGATAGCCATGGGGGTCAGTGGTATTATAGTGGATGTCGGACAGAAGTCTATCACCTGCGATGGAGATAGTGAGGTCAAGGAATGGTAGGGAAGTGTCGGAAATGGTCCAGGTGTATTTGAGTGCCGGATGGAAGTTTTCCACTATTTACAACACTTCCCTACCATTCCTTGACCTCACTATCTCCATCGCAGGTGATAGACATCTGACCGACATCCACTATAAACCCACTGACTCCCATGGCTATCTGGATCTAACTTCCATCCGGCACTCAAATACACCTGGACCATTTCACTTTAAAGAAGAACTTCAATCTTTTAAAGAAGAAATTAAAGAAGAAATCATAGAAACATAGAAAATAGGTGCAGGAGTAGGCCATTCGGCCCTTCGAGCCTGCACCGCCATTCAATATGATCATGGCTGATCATCCAACTCAGAATCCCATACCTGCCTTCTCTCCATACCCCCTGATCCCTTTAGCCACAAGGGCCACATCTAACTCCCTCTTAAATATAGCCAATGAACTGACCTCAACTACCTTCTGTGGCAGAGAATTCCACAGATTCACCACTCTCTGTTCACGAACTATTGGAAGTACGGAAGAAAACAATGGAAGAAAATCTTGATCAACAGATTGAAGAGGTAAATGTTAAAATCAACTAGATGGTATCCAGCTTTACAATAGATTGGATCCCATCAATAAGACATTGGATCAACAAATTATAGCAATAACTGAATTAGAGGAAATTGCGGGGACAAGTGCTGAAACTACAAAACAGCTTCTCAAAGAGAATAAACGTTTATCAGACTTATTGAGTAAAATAACTGAAAAATGTGTTGACGGAAGGACGCCAGAGACGTCAGAATTTAAGAATTGTTGGCATCCAAGAAGGAAGAGAGGGGAACTGAGACCCCCGCAAATTCGCTGCAGACTTATTGCAAAAAGTCTGAAATCTGGATCAAAAACCTTTACTAGGTCGAGCACATAGACCACTGAGACACCACCCACGGGCAGACGCCCCACCAAGACAACTGATAGTGAAGGTGCAATACGACCATGTATTGGATGACATGATGGAGAATGGAAAGATTTAATAGGAAACTTTTTCACATGGAGGATGATACATGTATAGGAGTTGCTAGAGGAAGTGGTTGAAGCAGTTACAGTAACAATATATAAAGGACATTTGGACATTGAGTGATATAGTGTGGAAACAGGCCCTTTGGCCCCTTGCCCACACTGACCAACATAATCATAATCATACTTTATTAGCCAAGTAAGTTTCGCAAGTTACGAAGAATTTGATTTGTCATACAGTCATACCAATATAAAGCACCAAGACACACAAAATACATTTTAACATAAACATCCACCACAGTGACTCCTCCACATTCCTCACTGTGATGGGAGGCGAAAAAAAGTTCAATTGCTTCCGCAGCCGGGGGCCTCGATCCTTCCGTTGACAGGACGACCTTGGCTCCCATAGCCAGCAGTCGAGCCCTCCGCGTTGGGGTGATAAAGCTCCTGCATCGGGGAGGATCTCAGCTCCCCGCGTCGGGCGATCGGACCCCGGATCGGGGCTAATCAAACCTCTTGAGACTTTGAAGCATCCCAAAATCAGTCTCTCCCCGAGACTGCGAGCTCCACGATGTTGAAATCTGCAGGCTGCGGTTGGAGCGTCGATCCCAGGCAGGGGATCGCAGGCTCCGATGGTAAGTCCACGGCCCCGCGGTAGGGCTCAAAGTCAGTCTCGAGCAAAGCCACCAACTCCATGTTGTTAGACCACAGAGCGACCGGAGATACGATCCGGAAAACAATCGCGTCTCCAGCAAGGTAAGAGATTGAAAAAAAGTTTCACCCGACCCCTCCCCACATAAAACAAATCAGAGAACATTAACACATACTTTTAAAACACACTAAAAATAACTGAAAAGATGAAAAGACAGACAACCCGTTGGCTAAGCTGCCATCGCTGACGGTGCCACCACCACATGTCTCAGCTACACTAGTCCCACCTGCCTGCACTAGGTCCATATCCCTCCAAACCTGTCCTATCCATGTACCTGTCTAACTGTTTCCTAAATGTTGCGATTGTCCCTGTCTCAACTACCTCCTCTGGCAGCTTGTTCCATACACCCACCACCCTTTGTGTGTATGTTACCCCTCAGATTCCTCTTAAATCTTTTCCCCTTCACCTTGAATCTATGTCCTCTGGTCCTCGATTCCCCTACTCTGGGCAAGAGACTCTGTGCATCTACCCGATGTATTCATCTTATGATTTTGTACACCTCAAAAAAGGGCATTATCATCCTTCATCCTCCTGTACTCCTGGGAATATAGACCCAGCCTACTCAACCTCTCCCTATAGCTCACACCCTGTAGTCCTGGCAACATCCTCATAAAATATGGGACAGATGTAGATGGACATCTTGGAGGAGTTGAGCAGAAGGGCCTTCATCCATGCTGTATGACTCTTTGACTCTAACGAGATTTTAATTCATAAAAGTGGACAAGAAATAGTTATTTGATGGTGAATTCATTGTCAATGGAGTGGGATACATCCAAGAGTTAGTGAAGGTTTAAAATAAATATGTTCTTATTTTTTTTTAAGTTCCCATTTCTGGATGCCCGTGAATGTTCAAAGACATACAAGCAGGATGAAACTAAAATAGCGGGAAAATTCTGACTAATATTGAGACATCAACATCAAGGAAGACCTGAAAGTGTTTAGAAAATGCAGTGGTGAAATTAAAAAAGAGATTGGGTAGACAAAGAGAGAGCACAAAGAAATGTTGGCAGGTAAAAATACAATAACACTAACATGTTTTACAAATATGTGAAGAGAAAAGGAGTTAGAAAGGACAGAGTACTTGACTGGAACAATCAAAATACTAAGGCAGAAGCATCTGAATAAATACACTGCATCAATTTTCCAAAGAAGGGGTGATATATGCACTGACTGAGGAAGAATGCAATGAAAGTCAGGTACAGCATGAAATTTGGCAGACCTTTATAAAATTCCATTGCATGGAGTTGCAGATTAGTTTTCAGCAAATGGCACAGCTGTTCATCTGCTTCTCTGTTCATTCAAATCTCAGGAAGACAAATGATTATCAGTACATAAGTGAGAGGAGCAGAATTAGGCCATTCAGGTCTATTCCACCATTCAATCATGGCTGATCTATCTTTCCCTTTTAACCCCATTCTCCTGCCTCCTCCCCATAACCCATGACCACCCATACTAATCAAGAATTTATCTATCTCTGCCTTAAAAATATCCATTGACATGCCCTCCACAGACTTCTGTAGCAATGAATTCCACAGATTCACCACCATCTGACCCTCTGACTTATCGTGATGCTTGGAGTAATGAAAACAAAATTCTGCTATGCCTGATGAACTTGACCTCATAAGTATGTCTTTTTTCAGGCTGCATTACCTAACCCATGATTTTACATGACTGGGGCTCCTCTGAAATGCCATTAAATATGATTGGTTGTCATATTTTCACTAAATCTAAAATAGGAGATTTGGAGAGAAAGGCCTCAATTAACAAAATGGTGTTTGACCTGAATCATAAACTCTGTTTATTTTCCAGTGGGTGTGACTTGACATACTGGGTATTTCCAGTAATTTCTGTTTTTATTTTGGATTTCTGGCATCTGCAGTTTTTTTGTTGTTGTTTTTTTCAAGACCCTTACCAGTTTTTTTTATTGAGTTTTTATTATTTCAGTTTCCAAATGTGGATTTGCGGATTCCATTTAGAAAGTACAGAGCAACTGTTGAAATATCTAGCCTACTTGGCATTTCTCCACTGGGCCCTGTTCATTTTGAATGGGGCACACCTTTTCCAACATACAACATTCACATGGAATTATGCCTTGGATTTAATTCTCCAAATAACTGTATATCACTTTTGTAATTTCCTCAAAAATAATCTCTAACAAGTTTGCAGGATTCATACCAATGCTAACTATGATCCCTAATAAATTCAGGCTATTCTAGAAATGAGTAAATCCTATCCCTAAGAATCATCAGCAATAATTTCTCGACCAGTTTATAACCCTACCAACTTCCCTACCAGCTGTCAGGCTCATCAGCTTATAATTTTCTGGTCTGTCCCTCTTGTAATTCTTAAATAAAGAAACAACAATGACCATTCTCCAGTTCTCCAGAGGCCTCACCTGTGGCCAAGACGGATGCAGAGCCCCAGCAATCTCCCCTCTTGCCTCTTTCAATAATCTGTGTTAGATCCCATCAGGCCCTCAGGACATTAATTTTCATTTTCTCTAAAGACTCAACACCTCCTTTTTGATATCAAGATGTACTCTTCCTGCTCTCCCTGCTCTCGCTACCTTCCATGTCCTTCTCCTTCCTGAAGGGCATTCCACATATATGTAGAATTTTGATTTATATTTCAATAAATTGATAACTGAGGATCATAGCTGATCTTAAGATTCAGTAAAGCTACTTCTTTATAAATTGATTTCTCAAAGAATGGTCATCTCATTACAATGCTATTTTTCTTTGATTCTCAAGAGTATTTTTATGTTAAGGAAAGCTTTATATTCGGCTAAACATTACTTCAGTCAAGTAAATTATTATTGATTATTTTGTTTGTTTAAAATACTGTAGTATTCCCACAGGACCATTAAGTAATACTGAATGAAAAGCCTTTGCCAAGACGTTTGGCAGAAGAGCAACTGTTTAAATATAATACACTGAGAAATATAAAAGAGTCCCTGCTGCACTGGCAATTGATGCCTGCAGTATGAGTACCACTTTATTATAATTAGTTGCTTTTTTCCTCACTAACTTTGTATTTTATAGTCACCTTCACAAAACATCTAATTTTGCAGAAATATTGTCTGAAACTGAATTCTGTTGGATTTATCCTTTGGTCTGCAATTTAGTGAGCAATTTTTAATTAGTGGCACAAGAATAATATCAAGCACAATCATAATAGAGACTGTATTTCTTACTGAAATAATTATATACAATGTATTTCATCAGAAGAGTCTCTGTGTAAAAGAAATGGCCCTGGTGACAGTCAACACGAGTTTGGTTGACACGGTTGAATCAGAACTTATAGTCCTGTTACTTTTAATGAGTGAATGGGAGGGTGTGATAGAGTTGGATGAGAGTGGACCTGGAAATCTTGAGGATGAGGAGATCCCAATGAATTTCATGGCAGGACCTGATTATGGGTATGTTATTCTGGTTGCTGCATGGCAACAGAAGATGATGGAAAATGAACAGAAGGAGGCCACAGTGAGAACAGTTGGGAAAGATCAAGGATTAAGGGTGGGGGAGGGGGGTTGTCACTTGAATCAGGAGAGAGGTAGTGATAGATGGGATGTCTTTGAATCGCAGTGGAGATGGTTATCAGGAGACTTGAGTTTGGAGATTGGAGAGAGGTGGGATCATCAACCCATTACTTTTGAAGGTTGAAAGGGGCAACACATTGCAGGACAGGAGGTTTGGAAACTGGATTAGAAGATGGGGACCAGGACTGAAAAGCGTGGTTCTGATCATCAAAATAATCCAAGAACGAGCAAGAACATTCCTGTTTCTCCTGGTTCTCCAGAAGAGAACTTCTGCAGTCAGTTTAGTTTAGTCTTTAGTTTAGTTTAGTTTATTGTCACATGTACCAAAGTACAGTGAAAATATTTTGTTGCGTGCTAACCAGTCAGCAGAAAGACAGTACATGATTTCAATCGATCCATTTACAATGTATTGATAAATGATAAGGGAATAAGGTTTAGTGCAATGTAAAGCCAGCAAAGTCCGATCAAGGATAGTTTGAGGTAGAATCCCTGGTAGAATGATTCAGCTGCCTCATAACAGCTGGGACGAAACTGTCCCTGAATCTGGTGGTGTGCGATTTCACACTTCTATACCTCTTGCCTAATAGGAGAAGGGTGAAGAGGGAAGGACAGGGTGTGACATGTCCTCATCCAGTTAATCCCAGCTCTGTGTTTCTCAAGCCCAACATTTAAGTCCATTTAAATTAAATTTAGTGTACTGAGGGATCCGATAAAGATATAATGATTAAAATATGACAATATATCCTCTCCATGGCAGGAACCCCTTTCCACCCTGCTGCAGGGCAACCAGGGAGGGACAATAAATAATGGAAAGATTAAAAGTAATCCTAAACGTATAATCCTGCGTACAGAATACAGAAGTCATTATTCTCCGACAGCACGGCACAATGTTTCAAATAAAGAACACTTCCTTTAACCCACTGATGTATATTCATTGAGATTACAGAACTCTTCACCAGGATTGTTTACTGATGTCTGCAGCCATTGAAGAAACAAGCATTTTTTTCCACTCGCCACTAAATACCTGGAATGAATGGCTGCTCGTATGCTTGCTACATACATTATACATGTGTCCTTGCAATAAGATTATAGAATTTGCTCTTTATGCAGTGCAACAATAATCATTCAGATGTCGCAGGTTATCCTCAAACAGTGGAAATATGATCTGCTAAAAAGCAAAAAAATGGACACATGTAAAATATAAAGTTACTGTTGTGTGAAAATAGAGATGAACAAATTCTCCTGAAAGGCAATTAATTTTATTGAGCTCTTTATAATGACCAGCTTAATCTCAACAGGTTTGGCAAATATTATGAGGAACATTGTTCTGGATAATCCAGTATCTAATGAACCATCATCAAAAACACTCGTATATGGTGAGATAAGGCAGAATGGGAAGAGTCGGAGAATTTGTTCCTACATGTTTTTTTAGGGTAGTTCTTCTTTCACAGGATATTAACTAGCAAGCCTTGAACTCTAAAACCTATTGACAGAAAGTGGAGCCTCAATGAGAAACATTCTTTTGGTAGGGAATTTACTATGAATACAGTTATTCAATTAGAATTAACCAACAAAAAATAATTTGTACAACATTCCCCATTATAGTTCATTAATTTATTTTAGTTTAGTTTACTGTCACGTGTGCCGAGGTACGATGAAACGCTTTTGTTGCCTGCTAACCCAGTAAGACGCTGATTACTGTTTGAAAACTTTCCTGCTTCCTGCTACTATCCAATATAACCATAATAATAAAAAGTGCATTCCTGTTTCTGTTTCGGAAATTATAATGTTATATCAACTACCTTTTTAAAGGATAAGTAAAACTGGCTCTGCATCCAGCTAATGTCAGGAATCTGACGGAATTCTATCCACATGCCTGGATAAACGCAGCCCAACAACACTCAAGACAATCGACACAAATCAGGACAATGCAGTTGCCCCAAAACATCGATTCCCTCCATCTATGGCATACCATGGCTGCAGTGGGTAGTGTCTATTCAAGAGCAGTTACAATAACATAGCAGTTACTTGCCTTTGCTATTCCCAAATTCATTAGGATATGGGCAAGATACTTCCGACTACCTCCAGATTCCTCCAAGTGACACATCAACCCAATTTAGAAATAGATATTGCCATTCCATCATCATCACTGAATCTAAATCTTGGATCTCCATGTCCAATGGTATTGTGGACATACCTTCACAAAAAGAGCTGCAGGAATTCCAGGAGATAACTCCCCACCATCTACTCAATGATTATTAGACCAGCACAATAAAAGCTGGCCACACCACCAATGTTATCATACCAAAAATGAATGAATTAAAAAAATCATGATGTCACATTATCTAACAAAATGATTTAGTTATACATGTTTAAAGTAGACGACTGCCCTGGCTTAAAGTGGGCGACAATTAAGAAAACCAAAGGTAGCTTAACAGAGAAAAGCTTGGGACAAACTTCAGAGCTTTGTGTCCTGTTAGATTCTTCCCCAAAACATCTCTTTTTTACACTGGAAATCAAATTTATATCAAACACAACTTCTCCTTCTAATACCAGGGACCAGAACTATGACTTTCCCCTGCATCTCCACAAATAGTCTCATTGTTTTCTTCCACATGCTGTTGCATTTTGAAACTAACACCATGTTTAGGATCTGGCCAAGAATATGTTATCATCTGGGGATATAATCCACGGTGCTTGCTTTACTTACTACTGTCTTATACCTATTTGGACATATAAGCAAACTCTGGCAAGTTTCTTTCCATTTTCATGTTCAATTTTCTCTTTTGGAATTTTCAATCATGAGCTTGGATGCAGAGCCACCTGGATGGCCAACCTGTACACCTACCTTTCTTCCCTTTCCCTTAATATTTTCTATAAACAGAAATTTACCAATCACACAAATAAAATGAACAATTGGACACAATTGCTATCTTTGCATATGCAATTGAAGTGGCACATCACAGAAGCCTGGTTCTAATTTGTAGACAATGACCACTCATCATATATCTGCTAACCAACATAAAAGAACATTGGTGGCTAATATTGTTCCTCTATTTAAGAAGGGGTGCAGGGAAAAGCCTGGGAACTATAGACCTGTGAGCCTTGCCTCTCTGGTGGATGAGTTACTGGAGAGGATTCTGAGCAATAAGATATACGTTTGGATCGACTAAGGCTGATTATGGATAGTCAATGTGGTTTTTGAGAGGTAGGCCATAGGCGCCTCTTAGCGGAGGTCAAGGACACCGCTGGTGCCTCTGGCTGCTACAAATGCGAGAAGTGCATCCAGGTAGAGCTCCTGAAGGACCGTGTTGGGGAACTGGAGAAGCAAGTGGATGACCTCTGGTTCGTCCGAGAAACTGAGTCGTTCCTCGACAAGTCCTACAGTAAGATTGTTACACCTAAGGTACTGGAAGAGAGAAGGTGGGAGACAGTGAGAAAGGGAGGGAAGCATGGAATGCCAACGTCCCCGGGTGTTGGACCTCTTGTGAACAGGTTCACCCACTTAGAAGCTGTCTGGACAGAAGACGTGTTTACACTGAGCGGCGGACTGGCTTGCGATGCGAATAGGGTTGTTGAGCCAAAACCAAAAAGGCCTAAGGCAGGCAACGCCATTGTAGTGGGAGACTCCATTGTGAGAGGTACGGACAGGGGTTTCTGCGGCAACAGACGGGATGCGAGGATGGTGTGCTGCCTTCCTGGTGCCAGGATCCAGGATGTCATGGACAGAGTGCAGAAAATCCTCAAGGGCGAAGGTGAACATCCGGAAGTGGTAGTGCATGTCGGCACAAACGATGTCGGAAAGAAGGGGATGAATATTCTGCAGCGTGACTTTAGAGAGCTCGGAAAAATGCTGAAAAGCAGGACCTCCAGGGTTGTTATCTCCGGTTTGCTTCCAGATCCTCGTGCTGGCGAGAGCAGGAACAGGGAGATAAGGGACCTGAACGTGTGGCTGAGGATCTGGTGCACGGGGCAGGGATTTAGATTCTTAGATCACTGGGATCTGTTTTGGGGTAAGGGGGAACTGTACAAAAGGGACGGATTGCATCTTAACAGGTGTGGGACCAGCATTCTGGCAGGCAGGTTTGCCACTGCTACACGGGTGGTTTTAAACTGTATAAGGGGGGTGGGGTGTCGAATGGGATAGTGGAGGATGGAGTTAAAAGGAAAGGGTTTCTTAAATGTGTGAGCGTAGAGACAGAGGGGTGTAAAATGAGGGTAGAAGCAATAGGTAGCAAGGTGAAAAGTAAAAGTGGCAGGCCGGCAAATCCAGGGCAAAAATCAAAAAGGGCCACTTTTCAGCATAATAGTATAAGGGGTAAGAGTGTTGTAAAAACAAGCCTGAAGGCTTTGTGTCTCAATGCAAGGAGCATTCGTAATAAGGTGGATGAGTTGAATGTGCAGATAGCTATTAATGACTATGATATAGTTGGGATCACGGAGACATGGCTCCAGGGTGACCAAGGCTGGGAGCTGAACATCCAGGGATATTCAATATTCAGGAGGGATAGACAGAAAGGGAAAGGAGGTGGGGTAGCGTTGCTGGTTAGAGAGCAGATTAACGCAATAGAAAGGAAGGACATTAGCTTTGAGGACGTGGAATCGATATGGGTAGAGCTGCGAAACACTAAGGGGCAGAAAACGCTAGTGGGAGTTGTGTACAGGCCACCTAACAGTAGTAGTGGAGTTGGGGATGGCAACAAACAGTGCGTGCAACAAAGGTAAAACAGTTATAATGGGTGACTTCAATCTACATATAGATTGGGTGAATCAAATTGGCAAGGGTGCTGAGGAAGAGGATTTCTTGGAATGTATGCGGGATAGTTTTCTAAACCAACATGTAGAGGAACCAACGAGAGAACAGGCTATTCTAGACTGCGTATTGAGTAATGAGGAAGGGTTAGTTAGCTGTCTTGTTGTGCGTGGCCCATTGGGCAAGAGTGACCATAATATGGTTGAGTTCTTCATTAGGATGGAGAGTGACATCGTTAATTCAGAAACAAGGGTCCTGAACTTAAAGAAAGGTAACTTTGAGGGTATGAGACGTGAATTGGCCAAGATAGACGGGCGATTGATTCTTAATGGGTTGATGGTGGATATGCAATGGAAGGCATTTAAAGACTGCATGGATGAACTACAACAATTGTTCATCCCAGTTTGGCAAAAAAATAAATCAGGGAAGGTAGTGCATCCGTGGATAACAAGGGAAATCAGGGATAGTATCAAAACAAAAGATGAAGCGTACAAATTAGCCAGAAAAAGCAGCCTACCAGAGGACTGGGAGAAATTCAGAGACCAGCAGAGGAGGACAAAGGGCTTAATTAGGAAAGGGAAAATAGATTATGAAAGAAAACTGGCAGGGAACATAAAAACTGACTGCAAAAGCTTTTATAGATATGTGAAGAGAAAAAGATTAGTTAAAACAAATGTAGGTCCCTTGCAGTCAGAAACGGGTGAATTTATCATGGGGAACAAGGACATGGCAGACCAATTGAATAACTACTTTGGTTCTGTCTTCACTAAGGAAGACATAAATAATCTGCCGGAAATAGCAGGGGACCGGGGGTCAAATGAGATGGAGGAACTGAGTGAAATCCAGGTTAGCCGGGAAGTGGTGTTAGGTAAATTGAATGGATTAAAGGCCGATAAATCCGCAGGGCCAGATAGGCTGCATCCCAGAGTACTTAAGGAAGTAGCCCCAGAAATAGTGGATGCATTAGTGATAATTTTTCAAAACTCTTTAGATTCTGGAGTAGTTCCTGAGGATTGGAGGGTAGGTAATGTAACCCCACTTTTTAAAAAGGGAGGGAGAGAGAAAACGGGGAATTACAGACCAGTTAGTCTAACGTCGGTAGTGGGGAAACTGCTAGAATCAGTTATTAAAGATGGGATAGCAGCACATTTGGAAAGTGGTGAAATCATTGGACAAAGTCAGCATGGATTTATGAAGGGTAAATCATGTCTGATGAATCTTATAGAATTTTTCGAGGATGTAACTAGTAGAGTGGATAAGGGAGAACCAGTGGATGTGTTATATCTGGACTTTCAGAAGGCTTTCGACAAGGTCCCACATAAGAGATTAGTATACAAACTTAAAGCACATGGTATTGGGGGTTCAGTATTGATGTGGATAGAGAACTGGCTGGCAGACAGGAAGCAAAGAGTAGGAGTAAACGAGTCCTTTTCACAATGGCAGGCAGTGACTAGTGGGGTACCGCAAGGCTCAGTTCTGGGACCCCAGCTATTTACGATATATATTAATGATTTGGACGAGGGAATTGAATGCAACATCTCCAAGTTTGCGGATGACACGAAGCTGGTGGGCAGTGTTAGCTGTGAGGAGGATGCTAGGAGGCTGCAAGGTGACTTGGATAGGCTGGGTGAGTGGGCAAATGCATGGCAGATGCAGTATAATGTGGATAAATGTGAGGTTATCCACTTTGGTGGCAAAAACAGGAAGGTAGATTATTATCTGAATGGTGGCCGATTAGGAAAGGGGAGATGCAACAAGACCTGGGTGTCATGGTACACCAGTCATTAAAAGTAGGCAGGTACACAAAAATGCTGGAGAAACTCAGCGGGTGCAGCAGCATCTATGGAGCGAAGGAAATAGGCGACGTTTCGGGTCGAACCCCTTCTTCAGATTCAGTAGGCATGCAGGTGCATAAAAGTAGGCATGCAGGTGCAGCAGGCAGTGAAGAAGGCGAATGGTATGTTAGCATTCATAGCAAAAGGATTTGAGTATAGGAGCAGGGAGGTTCTACTGCAGTTGTACAGGGTCTTGGTGAGACCACACCTGGAGTATTGCGTACAGTTTTGGTCTCCTAATCTGAGGAAAGACATTCTTGCCATAGAGGGAGTACAGAGAAGGTTCACCAGACTGATTCCTGGGATGTCAGGACTTTCATATGAAGAAAGACTGGATAGACTCGGTTTGTACTCGCTAGAATTTAGAAGATTGAGGGGGGATCTTATAGAAACTTACAAAATTCTTAAGGGGTTGGACAGGCTAGATGCAGGAAGATTGTTCCCGATGTTGGCGAAGTCCAGAACAAGGGGTCACAGTTTAAGGATAAGGGGGAAATCTTTTAGGACCGAGATGAGGAAAACTTTTTTCACACAGAGAGTGGTGAATCTCTGGAATTCTCTCCTGCAGAAGGTAGTTGAGGTCAGTTCATTGGCTATATTTAAGAGGGAGTTAGATGTGGCCCTTGTGCCTAAAGGGATCAGGGGGTATGGAGAGAAGGCAGGTACAGGATACTGAGTTGGATGATCAGCCATGATCATATTGAATGGCGGTGCAGGCTCGAAGGGCCGAATGGCCTGCTCCTGCACCTATTTTCTATGTTTCTATGTTTCTTTGTAGTTTAACCCTTATCATTCTGCCTGGGGCCAAAATATATTTCGCAAGGTGTGGCCAGAGCTGCTCAAAGTCTCTAGATGAGGTCTGAGAAGCTCTCTCTTTTATTCCAGTGCACTGGAAATAAAAACATCTATTCCAATGGTCTTTCTGATTATTTTCTATGCATACTAGTGGTATTTTAATGGCATAAGCAGACCCTTTGGTCTCTCTTCACCTCCACTGCCTCATGCGTTTCACCATTTAGAAAGTATAAAATAGAACATAGAACAGAGAACAGAAGAGCACAGGAAATGCTTGTGATCACAATGATCTTTTTGGCAGATAGCCACATTGAAATTAATTAATCCAACCTATTAATATTGCTTTGCAATTTCACACTTTCATGTACATGCTAACAATGACACCTTTCTTGGTGTCAAAAGTTAATTTAAGAATGTGGCTCCTTTTTTGTCATCCAAGTCATTAGTAAGTGGAGTAAACGGCTGAGGTTCCTAAACAGATCTTTGTGGGATGCATAACACAGCACTTACTGCTAATTAGTGTACTCACAATTAATGTCGCTATTTTCTATTTCCTGCAGCTCAGAAACATTTTCAGAAGTCAATAATTTATCTTCATCTCCTTTTGCCTTAAGTTCGCATTACAGGTCTGTTATTGGAAACTTTATTCGCTCAACCCACTTCATTCTGGATCTGTGAGCATCTATTTTCTGACACCTTTACTTTTCCCAGTTGTTCAGTCGTGGCTCATTTTTGTTATCCACAGGCAATTTGTAAAATAATTGTTTGTATACATTTCAATCAAGACCATTTGCATTGCCTAAGAATATTATATCATGTACGTTCAGTGATGCTTATTTTTCAAAAATAGGTGTTAATGTATTGCCCTTCTGATAACTGGTTAGCATGCAACGAAAGCTTTTCACTGTACCTTTTCACTTTTCATTTTAGACTGACAATTACATATACTTCAATATTCACGAATGGTTTAACACATGACAATAAACTAAACTAAACTAAATTAAACTAGTTGAACAAAACGTACTTTTTTGAAAGTAAAATTAGCTGCCCATTTTTCTGGTCATTGACTTTCCCCTCTAGAAATGCTGTCAAAATTGTTAAATAGTTACGTCTTTATTTATGACTGTCAATGAATGTACTTTCCTATTGTTATTTTCTAATGCTGTTCCAAATTATTGATTCCATTGAGTTTCTATTGACTGAGGTCCAGGCAATCTATTAGACAAAGTCTCCAAGAACAAGATTTTCCTCTTTATAGCATCACAATATTTCTCAAATGTTTCACAAGTTTTCTTTTCTGGCAGCCTATTGAGCTCCTTTGCAACCAAATTTGGCATATTGCTGTTTGTTGTTGGATAGGACTGAACATTAAAATAAACTTTTAAATTGTTTGGAAATCCTCAACAGGTCTCTGAGAAGAGAGAACTAGAGTTAATATTTTCCCATTTATGACAATTCATGGAAACATGCTAATATTAGAAATGAAACAATTCTAAAGTTGCGGAGAAGGTGGCGGGGGGACAGAATCTATGTCTGAAGGAGTTAGTAAACCAAAGTAGACAAACAAAATCTAAGTTTGAAGAGTGGGAAAAGTACTGCTCTAAAGAGTACAAAATCTAAAATTGAAGAGTACTGATGGCTGGAAACGTGATGTACAAGAGGAATCAAGAGCATCCTAACATTCAGTAATAGAATAGTGGCTATATGCTTGATTTTTTACAATTTCAATTTAAATTATTTTTCCAATTTAAGGTAAGACAGCCTGAGATCTACTCGGGTGCGCACACATTTCTCCCATTATCCTGTCCCCTTTCCCCTCGAATCTATATCCCTTCACCTGGTTTCGCATTTCACTCCTCTTCTCACCTTAACTTACACCCTTTTGTTCCTTTTTGACTCTAGTCTCTATCTACCCATTTGTCAATAAACCCCCCTCTCACCTATATCCACCTCTCACTTGCAGCTTTGTCCCATCCCCATCTCTTTTCCAGCTTTCTCCTCCTTACTGCAATCAGTCTGAAGAAGGAACCCAACCCCAAACGTTACCTATCCATGTCCTCTGGAGATGCTGCCTGACCCGCTAAGTTACTCCGGCACTTAGTGGTGCTTTTTTGTAAACCAGCATCTGCAGTTCTTTGTGTGTCTTTTTATAATAGTGGAAGTGGTGGTAAAACAGAAAATACACTGAATCAATCTTGGAGAAATGAGTGAGCCATGTTCAGGATTTTAAAATGTTTATTGAATATGAAACTTTTGTGAGTGCTGTAAGTACCTGAATTTATTCAAAAATGCAATTGTTGAGAATGATTTACACTGGGAATAAGATGCTTCGTAAAATTCTTATACAAGGATTGGCCATACAGGGCAACAGAAAACAGCTTGAAAGATCAAGCAGCCAATTTTCCTTCCACTAGTCTTTCCTGCTGTTTGTTGTATTTCATTTGAAGTTAGTTCAATGAAAGAAATGGATTTAAAATACCATTAGCAAGAGCTACTGTGCAAGAATCCATTTCTGCACCATGCAATTTACTTCACTGAGATAAAAAGAAACTGCAATTAATTTTCTGTCTACATTTATTAGCAAGATAATGGGGAAATAATGAACCAGATTCACTCAAAACATGAATAGCACATTACCACAAAACAAACTGAATAATGATCTGCCTAGACATTAGAACATTTTTCTGACAATTAAATATGTTTCAATATTCACATGAATGGATTAAAACATTTCATCACAATTGTCAAGACAAATAACTTTGCTTCCAATCTTCTGAACTGATCCATGCTTTGAAACTAAATATTCAGCCTTACTGCTGGGCCTTCAAAAATTTCCCACAAACCTATTTTTGGTCAAGATCTGCAATTTGATATTTGCCTGCGTATGTTCAAAGATTTCTAACCAATTTGTGTACATTAATGTCCTTCCACACCTTCTCTATAATCCGTTCTTATCCTCTCCACATCTCTGATATGTAGAGATCCTCGCGGATTAATTGATATCTCCATGATTCAGTCTCACCATCACCATCTCAAGGTTTCACTATTCCCTCAATGTGTCCAGCAGCTGTTCAGCTTTATTGAGCAACATTATTTCAATGAGGCATTGGAATAGTGAAAATTCAAACCATTAGTATATATGCAATCCACAATGCATATATCCATTAAGTATGATGCGGAGAAAATAAAATATTTTTCTATAACTGGTTAAATTTTTAAACTGTTATGTTAGGTCCTGAATACTTTAGCCATTTTTCCTCTTTCTACATTGGGATAATTTCCCGAGTGCACATAACTCAAAGCCTTCCAAGAGCGGCTGTAGTTAGACATTTGATTGGCATTTCTACCCTGCCATACCTTTGTTAGCAGCAGCTTCAATTCCGAGGTCTCGTCTTTCATGTCCATAAACATCCTCCATCCATCTTGTATAAAATTCTCCTAATATCTTTACATCTCAAAAATCTTGTCTCACTTCCTCCTTCCACCTTTCATAATTTTGCTCCAGTTTCCCTCAAAGTATCCCCAATTTCCCTTCTACGATGCATTCTTTAAATATCCCGTCAGTTTATTTCATTTGAAAGCTTTCCGCTATCATATCAAATAAAGCTGACAGCTTTTCCTCCCTGCAGCAGCAAGTTAGTCCTTTTATCCCCACTACCGCTGAAAGTGATCATTTAATTTTACTTATAGTGTAAGATGTGCATAGCTGAAAATGCAACTATCAAATAATTGAGTTAAAGATTGCTATAATCTATAATCAATATTACAGAATGTCAGTAATTTATCTTTTGGTCCTTTGATTTCCAATTCCACTGTAAATTCTGCATCTCAGTATTTTTGCAGCAGTTAGACAAGACCAGTAAATACCAACTATGATTGACAAAGTAATATCCAGTCTGCTGTAGCTGAAAACATAATAATCATGCAGCCATTATACATATACAGTATCATTCTACACGTATCAAACGAATGGCCTTTCGAGAGAATCAAATGACTTCAAATGTTGGAAATGGGAAATAAAAACTGAAAATGATGGAAAGTCAGCAAGTCAGGTAGCCCCCGTGAAAATACATTAACATTTCAAGTCAAAGTCCCTTCATCGATCTAAAACATTAACTGTTTATTTTTCCACAGGTGCTGCATGATATGAATTTTTCCAGTCATTTGTGCCTTGCTCGCAGATATATTTATGATAGTTTGTCCAATCTTACATTTGTTTATCCTTATCTTTTCATCCGAGGCTCAACACATTGAACTGGTTATGCGAAATTGAACCCCTTTCTTGTTCTGCTAACAAAGAGCAATGTCCCAGAGACTTCTGAAAATGAGATTGGCAAAAGAAAAGGTGCTTACTAGTGTAAAGATGCTATTCAACGTCATCAGTCACACCTTTAAAACTAATAATATATTTCATTCAAATTTATAAATATAACCTCAAATGGGTTAAGTACGATTCATTATTTATTTGGTTTTGATCCTGTGAACACGTTTGTAGCAGACAGGACAGGAATATATTATAACATTTGTAGTATATTAATTACATAATCCCCATCTCCCCTGATATATTAGCTGTAGTTGACTGCTTTAGCAATGAAGTAGTAAATGGACCAGTTTAAATGCAATCTCATTACTGAAATTGTTATTCAATTATAATTTGTAAATTACAAATCATATGCATTTTATTTTATCCGTGCTTGAGGTTAATTAAAAGAAAATATTCCCACTTGAATGAAGGAAATATAGGCTGCACTGCATTGCAATTGCCTCTTCCCTGGTGCGGTAAGTCATGCTGACGGCGAGAGCAAACCCACTTTTCAGCAAACCCACCTTTCAACTGATCGGACTAAATATTTTGATTCACTGATATAATGGCAATATTATTATATTTGAGAACTGAATAATATGTAGGTGCTGGTGTAGCAGAGCACGAAGTAAGCTCGATTTTGGATGGATACACATTTCTACATGGCGCCGGTCACAATTTATTTTCTTTGCTGTGCCTTCTTACTAATGTTCGCGCGTTTCAAATGTCAGATAAAAATGAAAACGGGACGGTTCCGCCATGTCTCAATGTCCTAGGGTGGGTATCAGGGGTCGCAGTTTTTTCATGCTAAAGAGACACTGCTAACCACTCCAGACTACAGAATGCTGTCAGTTATAAATAAAGCCGAAAACAGCCTTCCAATCCACGGGAAGTTGCCCCCCTGGTATCTCAGCCCCGGTCCCTTCTTTCACGGAATGTGACTTTAGCGCTACACACAATCCCCAGTTTACTTTGATGGGAAACAGAAGCCACTACTACATCCGATGCCTATGTCTATGTTAGATCACCATGTTATCCCATCACTCAGTTCTAAATGTACCAGATGTGCACAATGTACACATAACCACGTTACAGTGGGATGTCTAAAAGCGAATAGGGAGGTTGCACGGAAGGTCACCGGGTCATAGAGCTCGACGCACGGAGCCGCTAAATCCAACTGGAAGACAACCGTCACTTCCGGTATATGTTATTAATGCTAGAAACGCGTACTTTCCTACCTGTTAAAAACCGCCAAAATTTTGATTTTTTTGCGCTGAAAAAAAAATGTGGGAGTCGGGGTAAGTGTGAGAGACATGTACCCAACTTTAGAATTCCAAACGTGAAGTGAAATGAAGGTATAGAGAAGCGAGAACTGAAGGGACAACAGCAGCTAAAGTGCTTGGTAAACATTGAAAATATTGGGAATTATCGCGTTTGCTCACTGCATTTCATCAAGTTAGGCGTTATTTGTGTTTTTTCTTGATTCCTTTGGTATCTAAAAATTCTCAGGTGATAAATCTGGCTGTAAATTTTTCTTCAGATGCGTTTTCATTTTGTACGTAAAAACGCACGAGAACCATGGGCGATTTAAACAAATTACAACCAGATTTATCACTTCTGAAACTTTTTAGATGCCAAAGGAATCAAGAAAAAACACAAATAATGCCTTACTGTTGATGAAATGCAGTGAGCAAACGGCCAATGTTCGCCAAGCACTCTGTCTGTTGTTGTCCCTTCAGCTCTCGCTTCTATCTACCCTAATTTCTCCTCACTTTTGGAATTCTGAAGTAGGCTAAATGTCTCACACGCTTATCCCGATTTCCATAATTATTTACAGCGCAAAAATTGACAATTTCAGCGGGTTTTAACGGGCCCGCTGCGCTGGAAACAATGGTAAGTGCCTACCTGCAGTACATCGCGTGTAATCCATTTGGAGTAGCGTAGCGACAGTACGGGTCATGGGTCGTGACCCGACTGCTGTGAAACCTTCCTATAAGAGGATTCCCTGCCCTCTCCCCGGCGCCGCCGCCTTAAATCTTTACCACAATTGAAGTTACACCTTGGGTGGGTGCAGGAATATCTGCGCGACTACCATGCGGATAAATAAGTTACGTTGTTTGTGAAATTATCGATTTGCACATTTCTACCAGGTACTGCATAGAAACATATAAAGTAGGTGCAGGAGTAGGCCATTCGGCCCTTCGAGCCAGCACCGCCATTCAATGGCTGATCATCCAAAATCATTACCCCGTTCCTGCTTTTTCCCCATATCCCTTGATTCCGTTTGCCCTCAGAGCTAAATCTAACTCTCTCTTGAATACATCGCCAATCGAAGGGGATGGGATGCCCGTGTGGAAATGTGCAAGTGAAAATTGGGAATTTGGAAATTGGGAAATAGGCACTCAAATTGGGACACTAGGAATGTTTAATATTGCAACAAGTGAGGAGGGGGTAAGAATTTAGATGATGTGACCACGTGAATCAGCGCCTAGATCTGAGGAAACTGCGCCTAGGGATTTTGTTTTTTTATAATGGATAACTGCGACTGACCATTCAAGGGGAGACAGGTCACTGGCATCCCTTCTTCACTGGGTGAAAGGGAACTTCGCTCCAGTTCAAACAACAGCACATACCGCGGTAGGAAGGAACTGCAGATGCTGGTTTACACCAAAGATAGACACAATATGCTGGAGTACCTCAGCGCGACATGCAGCATCTCTGGAGAGAAGGACAGCATCGCTCCCTGTCCTGCTCAGTTACTCCAGCATTTTACGTCTAACAACAGAAACCGGCCTGGGTGGCTGCAATATTGCTTGGTTGAGAAGACATTCGTTAATAAGCATCAGGACCACATTCAGTGAGGGTGGCGATAATATCCCACTGAAGGCATCATGCTGTGTGTAGCATGCTACAGCCTGTACCCCAGTGATGCCCAGGGTCTGGACATCCACGAGGGGGGGGGGGGGGGGGGGGGAGGGGGGGGGGGGGGCAGAGGAACAGAGGAACAGCGCAGCGCAGCACAGCACAGTTAGTGCGCAGTTCCTCCCCTGTGCATCCCGGATATGAGTTTGAAGGCAGCGGAGGCGCTGCCCCATCGCCTCCTGTACTGGGACTGGACTGCGCTGTGTTGTGTTGTGCTGGGATGTGCTGTACTGGGCTTAGCTGAGCTGGGCTGGGCTGGGCTGGGCAGTACTGTACTGGGCTGTGCTGTGCTGTACTGGACTAGGCTGTGCTGTGCTGACGGGTTGGGCTGGGATTGCGCTAGGATGTACTGTGCTGGGCTGTGCAGTACTGGGCTGGGCAGAACTGGGCATGGCTGTACTGTCCTGGACTGGGCTCGGCTGTACTGGGTTGTGCTGTGCTGGGCTAGGATTGCACTGGGCTGGACAGTGCTGTACTGTGCTGGACTAGGCTGGGCTGAGCTGGGGGGGAAGGGGAACCCGGAGCGGGATTCCGTGCGGTCCCCACCCTCTTCTCGCCTCCTCACTCGCACACTGGCCCGCACACAGGCTCCGGGTGTGAGGGCAGGCTGCAGAGTGGAGGGAAGCGGTACTCATTGGACGGGAGTGTTACTCACGGTGCGGGCATCAACGCACCGAGCTGCAGCCTCACCGCTGCTTTCCACAGTATCCCAGCCCATGGCCACCGGCTGCCAGCGCCTGCGCCTGCGTGCGGCCGGCTACAAATAAAACACTGGGATTTTACAGTAAAAAAAACACTCGGTTCAAAATCCCATCTCCAGATTTTGTGTTTTTTCCCCCTTCCTTCTCGCTGTTGTCAAAAATAAAACACGGGAGTGTTCCCGTTTCAACGTTGCATCTGGCTCACTGTTGCAGTACAAGTCGGAATGTTTCCGCAAGGCCGAAACGGCTTTCTTTCAACCCAGCTATCGAGTCGGGAAGAAAATGGCAAATGAACCGTGAATGCCACTGAGCCCGAGCAATACTGCTCCAACTGTACGCGGAGATCCCCGCAGCAGCGGGCTGCCGGCAGCCAGTCTCTGGAAAGCGCAGCCCCGTAGACTGCATCTCTATCAAGTGAAACCCCATTCTCCTCTCATCCCCCGCTATATGCATTACATCTCTGCGATGTTAATACGGAGTTAGAGATTTGTGACCCGCGGGCTACGTGGAAACTTGAAACAACGATTTCCATCCCTATTGCCAAGTGAAAGCAACTTTTCGCACTAGCAGAAACCAATATTGAATCTCAAAGACCCCCAATCTGTGTTTGAAAATGACGAAGGATCTTGTTTATTATTAAACGTTCTTTTTTGTCCATATTTAAAAAGCTGTTTAATTATGGGAAGAATGGAATTAATTATGAAGATTTATATTTAAAATAAACCAGCAAACATCCCAAACATATCCCGCCGTTTGTGTGGCGAGGTGCCATTCTGTTGTCGCGGTTTGTTTCATGTTGTTTCATCTCACCCCTCCACCCCCCCCCCCCCCCCCCCCCCCCTCCCCGCCAAAAAGAAAACAAAATAACAGCTTCATCGGAGCCTCCCTGCCATTTTCTATGGACATCTCCGCAGCGTTACACAAAACAGAGCAGGCGTCTGGTGTGTGCCTTTTACTGCAGGATTTTTAATTTGATGATAGCTTTTCACTCGTTTGCCAAATCGAAACTGAGAAATCACAACCACCCGAGCAGAAATCAGGGAGCTTACAATGTAACCGACTGTACATACAAGTGGTCCAGGCAACGGGGAGAGAAGGTGAGCACCCAGCAACCATAAAATGGACGGTGGGAGTGAATCGGAGCACCGTTGCCACTAATAATGCACATAAAATGATCGGATATTCTCTTAGGCAAAAAAAAAAAAAAACCCGAAACACACTCATGTTTCTTGAGTTGGCCGAGTTAGGATTCTCCGCCGTTACAGAGACACAGCTCCACTGAGATACAGGACCCGGGCATACAGTACACTGCCTTTTGTGTCAGTCTGTGGATGCAGATCATTATCGATTTAAACAAAATCGAGAAAAAATATATATGCACAATCCCTGGGATAAAGTTCAAACCCTGCGAGTTATAATCCCAAATAGAACACCAAACACATACCAAATCAGATAACTCGTCAAGTCAAATCATTGTATGAACCACCAGATGCAAACAAATCACTGGCTGATCTTATATTGCAGGTTGCAGTTTCTTTTTAAAATTATCAAAATTAATTGAAGTTCAAACAAGAAACGATGATGAGAGTAGTCCAGAAATGAAGAGATGTCTGATTCAGTACTCACCACTGGTTTGATGTCCTATCACTGGGCGAAAGCGCTCAGCACATGAATTCGCTTTCAGTTTACGGATTTTTCTTTACGTTCACTCGTCGGTGTCAATGAACACGGGATATCACTCCAGTAAGGCACCTTTCCCTTTTTCTTTTGTAAAAGACAATATTTTTAGAATGGGGATGGCACCGGAGAAAGGTCAGAGCATCCGGCAATAATACGTCGTTGGGGGAAATGGGACGAGAGCGAGCGTTATTGCCCACGAGTTCGCCATATCCAGAGAAAGCTGTTCCTCTCACCTCGCCTTATTCTCCAGCAGAATCTCCAAGCAAAGTACATACCCAAGGAGCCCTTCCGTATCTGCAGAGTGAACACATTACCAATTCGAGCCCCAGCTATATGTCAATATTGCAACAGCTGGGCGATCAATCAATAATAATTTACCAACATTATATTTTAAACATACTCGAGTCTAAAACCGCAGCGTGGAAATGAATGGTGCATTGTTCGGGAAGACGATTGCTTTGATTTTTATTTATTTTTAATTTATAAATTTGTTAGCCGGGGGTTGAACGGATTGAAATTCCCAGTGACCAATGGCCGGCGGCTCCAGCGGAGGAATCGCTATTTGTTTAGACTCAGAAATATCACATCAAGAAATATGGGGACTAGGTACTGCTGAGCCGTTGCCTGGCAGCGCCTTTTGATCCCTGGTCGTTATTAACACTGAGTGGAACCTGTAGTATTGGATTTAAAAAAAATAGCTTTCTCACCGACATCACGTTCTGTTCTCAGCAAAAACACTTCATCCATTCAAACCATCAAAGTATCACTGTAGATTTCCAGGGATTATTGTTTGATTAGAACGTGCGCTGTGCAAAGGGGTTTTTCTACCGGGCGTTAACAATTGAGAGACACACAAATGTGCTATACAGTCGCACATATTCATATACGCCTTTCCCTTTCCCCCCACTTTCACCACAGTCAGGTAATTCTCTACCTATGTAAAACAAAATACGTTTGCCGGAAATCTGAAAGAAAACAGTAAATTCGGCATATCGGATAGCACCCGTCGAAAGAGAAATAGAGTTGGTGTTAACTGTTTCTCCTCTTACCCTCCTAGAATGATTTTTGTTTATGCTGTTTCTCCCCATCAGATACTTGTTCTACTAGAATCATGGGGTCATAGACTGATACAGAGTGGAAACAGGCCTTTCGGCCCAACTTGCCCACACCGGCCAACATGTCCCAGCTACACTAGTCAAGTCAAGAGAGTTTATTGTCATGTGTCCCAGATAGGCATTCTAGGAGGGTGAGAATCTGCTCTGCATCAGAAACATGTTCATGAAATTTGCCGTAAGTGATGGCATACTTTAAGTCATTGATAGGCAAATGGTTGGACAAAGGCCAGAGATGAAAAAAAAGTGTGAGGCAAAAGGATTGAAGAATTGTGAATTGTGAAGCCAGAGAAAGGAATATCGATAGAGGGAGGAAGAGATGTAAGAAAGAAAGATCTGGAGATCTAGTTTTGTGAAAGTGGCAGGACAGTTAGTGAATGCAGGTTAAAAAGAATGCTCGGTCTCATACATAATGACACAAGGCACAGGGAGAACAAAACCTGGATGAACTTTTGTAAAACAATGGTTCAGTTACACATGCAATATTGCACCCATTTATTTTAGTTTAGTTTAGAGATACAGAGCGGATCAGGCCCTTCGGCCGACTGAGTCCGCACCGACCAGCAATCCCCGCACATTAACACTATCCTACACACATACCAAGCCAATTAACCTACACACCCTATATGTCTTTGGAGTGTTGGAGTAAACCAAAGATCTCAGAGAAAACCCACGCGATCACGGGGAGAACGTACAAACTCTGTACAGACAGCACCCGGCGATTTTTAAGGAAGGATTTGAAGACTTTGGAGAAGGTGTAGAGGAGATTTTCTAAAATTATTCCAGTCATGTGAAAAGATCCAAGGATTGTCTTCCTTGGATCGAAAAGGTGGTGAGGGGGATCTGATAGAGGTATTTGAAATCAAGAAATGAATAAACAAATAGAAAGTTAATACAAATGGCAAAAGGATCAAGCTACCGAGGACACAGATTTAATCTGAACACAAAAAAACAAAAGTGACAAGAGGTGAAATGTTTTAAACTGTGATGGGTTAATACCTGGAATATATTGCTAGGATGGTAGTGAAGGCAGATTCAATTGTAGCATTTGAAAGGGGTTGAGTATGTAACTGAAGGGGAAAAAATTAGGTCTATGGGGAGAGGGCAGCGGAATTGGAGCAACTGGCTTGCTCCCATGTGGAGCTGCTACAGACACAATGGGTAAAATGGTTGCCTTCCACACTGAAACAATTCTGTGATTCTAAAGTTAATGCCCCTGCAACCCTATTGGTCTCATGATAAGAATGTTCTGTACACTTAATGCTCTGTGTAAGAATGCTCTGTGCTTTTATTCCCTCAGTATTCATCTTGTGTGTGATCCTATCTGGAAACTGCAGTGAATACAAGATTAATCTGCAACTGTCATTATATACTCATTTGGAGATTATCCACCATTATTTGTTCATACTGAGAAAGTCAAAGGTTGGGTTACAGCATTATCACAGCAAGTCCCATTATTGTCCCAGGCTGCTGTCAGACAACGCTTCAGTGACACAGATAAGTTGGGAGTGAACTCAATTTAAGTTGATCAGTTTACAGATTAGTTTACAGATACAGCATGGAAACAGGCCCTTTTGCATCAATGAATCCGCACTGACCAGCGATCCCCATACACTAGCACTATCCTATACACTTGATATAGAAGTTGGGAGGTCACGTTGCAGTTGTATAAGACTTTGGTGAGGCCGCATTTAGAGTATTGTATTCAGTTCTAGGCACCATGATATAGGAAAGGTATTGTCAAGCTGGAAAGGTTAAAAAGAAGATTTACACGGATGTTGCCAGGGCTAGAGGGTCTGAGCTATAGGTAAAGGTTGAGGAGGCTGGGACTATTCCTTGGAGTGCAGGAGGATGAGGGGTGATTTTATTGAGGTGCATAAAATCATATCATATCAGGTGTGTATAAAGGTGTATAAAATCATGAGATGAATAGATCGGGTAGACGCACAGGGTAGGTGAATCGAGGACCAGAGGACAGGTGAAGGAGATTTTTTTTTAAAGGAATCTGAGCGGTAACTTTTTCAAACAAAGGGTGGTGGGTGCATGGAACAAGTTGCCAGAGGAGGTAGTTGAAGCTGGGACTATCCCGACATTTAAGAAACAGTTAGACAGGTCCATGGATAGGACAGGTTTGGAGGGATATGGACCAAACTTTGGCAGGTGTGACTAGTGTAGCTGGGACATGTTGGCTGATGTGGGCAAGTTTGGCTGAAGGGCCCGTTTCCACATTGTATCACTCTATGACTCTAGGAACAAATTATAATTTTTACCAAAACCAATTAACCTACAAACCTGTATGTCTTTGTAGTGTGGGAGGAAACTGAAGCACCCAGAGAAAACCTATGTGGTCACGGGGAGAACGTACAAATTCCATACAGACATGGTCAGGAATGAACTCAGGTCTCAGGCGCTGTAAGACAGCAACTCTACCTCTGCGCCACCGTCCCTTTATTGGCCCAAGCTGCTGTCAAATTCCTCTTTAGTTGCACAGATAAGTTGGAGTAAACACAATTTACATTCCAATTTGTCTTTCGAGCTACTGGTCATAGGCGGCACAGTGGCATCATGTTTGATCAACTACCTTACAGCGTCAGAGACCCGGGTTCGATCCTGAGTACAGGTGCTTGTCTATACAGAGTTTGTACATTCTGCGTGGGTTTTTTCTGAGGTTTTCGATTTCCTCCTACACGCCAAAGACATACAGTAGGTTAAATGGCTTGGTATGAATGTAAATTGTTCCCTAGTGTGTGTAGGCTAGGATAATGCACGGGCATCACTGGTCTGCATGGACTCGGTGGGCCGAAGGGCCTGTTTCCATGCTGTATCTCTAAATTAAACTAAACTAAAAATTAGGGTATTTTAGAGGTCAAGACGTCTTACCCTCTCCTCTATTGGACCTGTGCCTGGCCTGACAGAGAAATATCTATTTCTTGCCCTCGACATCTGAAGGGTTCAAACATGTGTGGGTCATTTATGTCATTCAAGGGGGTGAATTTGAGGTGCAGACTTATACTGGAAAAAGGAGAATAAGTGAATTTCACCTCAATGGGACTTGATAACAAAAGAATAACTGTGGAGAACTTGCTTGAGTTCAATCGTTCAATGGTTCAATGATTCTTTATTATCACATGTACCAAGACACAGTGAAATTCCTTTTTTTTGCAAACAGTGCAGTAAGGTTATTATCATGCATAACTACAATCCCCAATGAAGTACTGAATGTATAGAAACAGTCCACTGAGACCATAAACAAGAGTCTCCAGATACGGCACCTTTTTCAAAGTCCCAGCTGCAGCTGGCCATAAAAGCACATTGCAGCCGTCGCCGTTATCCGGACGGTCCAGTGAACCATTGTCCATCTCCTCGCCGGGCCACCTTCAACCTTCATGTCCCGAGTGCTCCTCCTGCAGCTGACCTTGAGGTCGCGGAAGGTAATAACCATGTATCTTCTTACTGGCCCTTTGTTCAACTGTTAGCCACTGTCGCTGACTCCCTCCACCCCTCCTCTCTGGTTCCCGATCCTCCAGGATGACCAGGAGCCGGGCTCAGCAGCTTCCTATTCCAGGCGGGTTCCCAGTTACACGGCGGGTGAGCCATGCCTGCCGCCAGGCGACAGCAGCAAACTGTGGCCCATCTGGATCTTCTGCTGCCTGCGGCCCTTCAGGTACTTATACCAGAGCTGTGTCAATTTTCAACAGATTTTATCAATCCCATGGGTGCTACATAAACTAAATCCTGACGGAAGATTGTATCGTGCAGTGGAAGGATTAGGAAAGTAAAGATAATGAGGAAGTGGCACAGAAAAAGTATAAAGAGGTACAGCTCAGAAAAATGCCCTTCAGCCTTCTGAATGTGGGCTAAACATTAATCACTCATTTACATTAATCTCTTTTTTTTCTCCCCACATTGTTCAGAACTTCCCACCACTTAAATCTACTACTCACTTACACACTGGGTAATTGATTGTCACCAATGAATTCACTAACGTGCATAACTTTGGAATGTGGAAGGAAATCAGAGCACCCTGAGATCAAGATTGCTCCCAAAACTTTGGTGCTGTAAGATAGCTGCTCTAAACATAGAAACATAGAAAATAGGTGCAGGAGTATGCCATTCGGCCCATCGAGCCAGCACTGCTATTCAATATGATCAAGGCTGATCATCCAGAATCTGCACCCCATTCCTGCTTTCTTCCCATATCCTATGATTCCATTAGCCGTAAGAAACATAGAAACATAGAAACATAGAAATTAGGTGCAGGAGTAGGCCATTCGGCCCTTTGAGCCTGCACCGCCATTCAATATGATCATGGCTGATCATCCAACTCAGTATCCCGTACCTGCCTTCTCTCCATACCCTCTGATCCCCTTAGCCACAAGGGCCACATCTAACTCCCTCTTAAATATAGCCAATGAACTGGCCTCGACTACCCTCTGTGGCAGGGAGTTCCAGAGATTCACCACTCTCTGTGTGAAAAAAGTTCTTCTCATCTCGGTTTTAAAGGATTTCCCCCTTATCCTTAAGCTGTGACCCCTTGTCCTGGAGCTATATCCAACTCTCTCTTGAATACATCTAGTGAATTGGCCTCCACTGCCTTCTGTGGCAGAGAATTCCACAGATTCACAACTCTCTGGGTGAAAAAGTTTTTCCTCATCTCAGTTCTAAATGGCCTACCCCTTATTCTTAAACTGTGACCCCTGGTTCTGGACTCCCCCAACATCGGGAACATTTTTCCTGCATCTAGCCTGTCCAATCCCTTAAGAATTTTATATTTTTCTAAATTCCAGTGAATATAAGCACAGTCGATCCATTCCTTCATTGTATGTCAGTCCCGCCATCCCAGGAATTAACCTGGTGAACCTACACTGCACTCCCTCAATAGCACGAATGTCCTTCCTCAAACTAGGAGGCCAAAACTGCACACAATACTCCAGGTGCGGTCTCATCAGGACCCTGTACAACTGAGGTAGGACCGCCTTGCTCCTATGAATGGTCTACCAGCTGTGCCTCTGTGCTAGCCTACAAGATGCAGCCTTGGATATCCCAGCAATAATTATTTTGAAGTCAGAACAGGACAAATGGTTGAGTGGTCTACTCTTGATCCTATTTTGTTATGTTCCTTTTTTATGACCGATGTTGATTAAGACTGTAACTGTGGGTTTAGTTTAGTTTAGTTTAGAGATACACCGTGGAAACAAACCCTTCGGGTCACAGAGTCCGTGACTACCCGCATCCAAAGACGTACAAGTTGGTGGGTTAGTTGGCTTGGGTTTGCATAGTTGGTATAAGTGTAAATTGTACTGAGTACTGTATGTGTATGATAGTGTTAATGTGCGGGGATCGCTGGTCGGTGTGGACTTGGTGGGCCGAAGGGCCTGTTTCCGCTCTGTATCTCTAAACGAAACTAAACCACCTGAGTTGGTGGGGTCTTCCTTTGAATAATTTTTCAGAAGATCTCTAATGGAGATATTTTAGTGAAAAAGAATGAATAAATTTAAATAATTTAAAAAGTAGATTGTGAAAAGGTGGCATTTAATTTTAAATGCATTAAAACTCTTACAAGTAATTAAAAACAAAAAAAACATAGGGTTTAGAAAGATATGGGCCAAGTGCTGGCTGGCTGTCTAGTGTAGATGGATCATCTTGATCGGCATGGGCAAGTTGGGCCGAAAGGTCTGTTTCCGTGTTGTATGATTCTATGATTCTCAATGACTCGACCCGTTCTTAAATTAAAGCAATAAATACTGCTGGTACTGGTCAGCAAAGCGGTATTTGTATTGAGACACAATGACATAAGGAATAGGAGCTTGTTTGCCATTCATCAAGATCATACCTGAACTTTTCATATGTGCCATTTTCATGTACAATTCCTATTATCCATTCATTCTTTTAATTTTCAGAAATCTATTGATCTTTGTATTGCAGTAACTCACTGAATGAACCATCATCGCCCTCCGGAGTACCCAATTCCAGAGATTCATCACCTTTTAAGGGAAGACCTCAGTCCTAAATAGGCCCATAGAAGGTGTCTACATCGCGGGGCTGGAAACTGGAAGTATCCTGAGCTAATTCTGCTACCACCATGATCTATTGCGACAAGTGATGGCTTCCACTGATTGTCGCCGGAAGCTTGCGTCCTTTTCAGGATGGATGATGACAGCGAGGTCAACATTCGTAAGAAGATGGACACAAAAAGAAGGAACTCTGGAACTCTCTGCCACAGAAGGTAGTTGAGGCCAGTTCATTGGCTATATTTAAGAGGGAGTTAGATGTGGCCCTTGTGGCTAAAGGGATCAGGGGGTATGGAGAGAAGGCAGGTATGGGATACTGAGTTGGATGATCAGCCATGATCATATTGAATGCCGGTGCAGGCTCGAAGGGCCGAATGGCCCACTCCTGCACCTATGTTCTATGTTTCTATGTAAGAAGAAGTCCTAAATAGCTGTACTTTATTCTGAGAATTTTTGACGAGGGAAAACATTCTCTCTGCATTTCCCTTGTTCAGCCCAGTAAGTATTTCAGGATTGTAATGAGCTCCACAGTTCTCCTCTCATTCTTCTAAACTCCAGAAAATATAGACATGCTCTATTCAACCTCACCTCACAGAAAAAAACGTACTAATCCTAATCCTAACCTAACTTCACTGTACTCCCTCGAACGTAATTATATCTATTTTTAAAGTTAAAAAAAGCCTGAAATTGCGCTCGATTCTCTGGGTACAATCTCACAAAGGGTCTCTACGATTGCTGTAAAGCTTCTTAATGCCTTTTTCAAAGAAAGAGTAACTTGCCATTATCACTTGCTTTCCTGATCACTTGTTGCACCAATATGTTAGCATTTGTAGAAGGATAGCTCGATCCTTTAGAACAATACCACTCAATCTATCACCATTTTATAAAAAACCCTCTTTTCTGTTTTATATACCATTGCACATGACTTTACATTTTTTAGATACATCCGAGACTCTAAGAAAATGCAGAAAAATGTGGACACAGCCCAGATCATCACACAAAACAATATCCCTTCAATTGATGCCATTTACACTACACGCTTCCTTGGAAACGCCACCAGCATAATTAAGAATAAGTCTCACCTCCATCACAGCACTGATCACTCTCTCTTCTCTCCTCTCCCATCAGGCAAGACGTACCAGGAATGTGAAAACGCACTCTTTCAGATTCAGGGACAGTTTCATCTTAGCTGTTAGGCAACAGAAGCATCCTATCAACAGCTAGAGAGCTATCCTGAGCTACTATCTACCTCACTGGAGACCGTCATACTATCTTTAATCAGACTTTATTGGACATTATCTTGCACTAAACGTTATCCCCTTTATTATGTATCTGTACACTGCGGATGGCTCGATAGTAATCATACATAGTCTTTCTGCTGACTGGTTAGCACGCAACAAAAAGCTTTTCACTGTACCTCGGTACACATGACAATAAAATATTGCATCTGTCATCTTCCTCACCACCCACTCAGCTTCCCTATTATCCCTCTGTCATAACCATAGTTTCAAGATGGCCGCGCCGTTGTGTTTGGCTGCCCGTCGTCTCCCGTCTGGACAAAGCCCCGGACAAAGCAACCTCAACCTCAACCGTCCATATGGCCTGCAGTCAATCCCAGTCTACCAACGCCAAACACTCCTAGACATCCGAGCCTCTGTCATCGTGGTCTTCATCCGAGGCCCTGGACAAGGCCCCGGACAAAGCCCCGGACTAAGCCCCGGACAAAGCTTTCCCTTCCGTTCGCTCCTCGCTCGGCTCCCGGTGGGTGTACGGGCTTGGCCTTGTGGCCGCCGCTGAGCGCCAAGCCAGGAGGCGGAGTAAATGCGCGGGCGCCCTGGAAAGGTTGAAGACTCTCACCCGTGCCCGTTCAACATCAGCTTACCTCGCCCAGCTCTCACCCGTGCCCGTTCAACATCAGCTTACCTCGCCCAGCGCTGTGAAGACGGATCTGGTCGGCCCTACCGCTCCATCCATTGGCGGTCCCTCGAGCCCAGGTATGCCTCTCTCCGGTTGATCTTCCCGGTCCCCGGTCTGTCGGCCCGCGGGCACCCAGCCAGGCCATGTGTGAAACGCAGCGGCGTGGTTTCCCTGAACCTCCGCCTGCTGGCGTGGGAGCCGCTACCTGCACACAACTCACCTGCAGTCCCTGCTACAGTGGCCCTAATCTACGCGAGATCCTTGATGACCAAAACCTTCATCCTCAACGACTTCTTCACCGCACGACTTCTTACTGGTCACAGAAACCTGGATTAATCCTGGTGAGCTTGCTCCACTCGTGGAACTCTGTCCTGATAACAGTAACTTTTTAAGCAACTGCCACCTCCTGAACGCTGATCATTTCTCCGGTTTCGAACATCAACTAATTATAGTTGGTCTAATCTGTACACTTTTAATTGTTCCTGTGTATCGCCCACCAAAAATGCATAAGGACTTTAGCACACAATTTGCTGGTCTTACCGCTAGCTTGTTGCCCAAATTTGACCGGGTCCTGATTCTTGGTGACTTTAACATTCATGTCTGCTATCTCACTAAGCCTGTTGTGAATGAATTTATAAACCTGGTTGAGTCCTTCAATCTGACTTTACTTACCACTGGACCCACACACAAGCTTGGCCACACACTCAACCTGGTCTCCCAATTTGTAATACAGAAATTATTGATGCCTGTCTGTCAGATCATAGTGCAATTATATTCGATGCATCTCTGCCTTTCTCTCCCCCAAAATCCCATCTCCCTGCTAGCTGCTCCCACAACGTAAACTCTTCGACTACCAGTAAGTTCTCTGAGGCTCTCATAGCTGCCCCCGACATCTGCATCATCGACGCGTCTCCCCTCCATCACAGCACTGATGACCTAATTTCTTATTCAATACCACTTGCTCTTCCATCCTGGATTCTGTTGCTCCTCGTAAAATGAAAAAGCCTAAGCCTAAAGACTGGCCCTGGCTCAATGACACCACCAGAGCCCTAATAAGAGAGTGCAGAAAATCAGATCGGAAATATAAATCTGATAAGCTTCAAATTTCCTTTAAACGTCTGAGAAACAATCTTCCCAAATACCAGGAAGCAGTAAAGTCTGCGAGAACACAATACTTTTCCGACCTCATTTCCAAAAACGCCCATAAATGTCCTTTTTAGTACCATTGCCTCTGTCATATGTCCTGCCCCCAGTACCAGCTTAGCCGGCTCCCGTGCTAAGTGCGAAGAATTTACTACATTTTACACCAGCAAAGTTAAGAACATCAGAACGAATATTTCCGCTCCCACCCATGACCTAGCTGCCTCATTGGTCCGTTCTTCTAAATTAGACTGTTTCCAACCCGTTACTCTACCCTCCCTTGTAAAGCTGGTCTCCACTATGAAACCTGCTACCTGCCCCCTCGATGTTGTCCCCACTGCCGTTCTGAAGGATGTCATTGCAATAGCCGGTCCCAGCATCCTCTCTATCATCAACAGTTCTCTGGCTACTGGCACTGTTCCAACCTGCTTCAAGCACGTGGTGGTCCAGCCCGTCCTGAAAAAACCTAACCTAGACCCCACCTTGCCTAGTGACTACAGACCTATTTCCAAACTGCCTTTCCTTTCAAAAATCCTTGAAAAGGTAATTTTAAATCAACTAATGACTTAAAGGGCTTTCTCACGGTGCGACCTGACGCAAGACTTAACAAGAGTTTAACATCGTGGGAACCTCCTGCGATAACAGTACGGCATTCGTGGACCACCGAGGACCTCCGTGGCGCTAACGGCAGGTAGTCGTGTAACTTTGTAAGGTCGGGAGAAAATTCAAACATTTTTGAATTTCTCCAAGAGTGACTTGAGCACTTTTTGGTGAGCGTTGCAACATTGTATGAACGCAGATGCCAGTGCGATATCCGTGCGATATCCGTAATGACTCTTGCGGGTACCGTGGGAACTCCTGCGAACGGTAAACCCGGAAGCTTGACAGAGGGGACATAAGGCGAGTAAAAAAGGTGGTCTCAATATCGCCAATGGACCATGTGTCCATCGAGGACGTCCCACCTAATTGTCATTGTTTGAGAATCTTTTTCACAGTAAGACTTGCAGAGATGCCTCTCAGAAAAGCGCAAAGAAAGGGGTCAAAGAAAGTCAGAAAGTTTTTAGCCATGCAGGTAAATGAGGAGGAGACTCAGCAAGAGAGACAGGTGGAGAGGCAAGAGGAGATGCCAGAGATACCACTGCCTGTGGGCTCCTTGGAGCAGGGAGAGGGTGATTTGGTGGATTTGAGATTGCCTCCCCAGTAGCTGTTGCCTCCCCAATAGCCTCAGCAGGCGATAACATAAAGGGAAGATGGCAGAAGGTAAGGCCATATAACTTCAACAGGGAACAAGAGGGGGAACTGGTGGAGTGGTACCAATGCAATGAGATTCTCTATGACAAATCCAGAGAGGATTATAGAAATAGGGAGAGAAAGCGCAACCTTCTTCAGCAGAGGTCCCAAATTATTCTTTAACTCATTAAAGACCTCGAGTGAAATTCTGACAAAGTTTTTGAATGCACTTTTATCCTCTTCGCACAGCACATTAAGCAGTTGCTCATATTGTCCAAATTGAGGTCTCCGTTGAAACATGGGCTTAACCCAGTGAGACTTCCTCTAAATTCTCTTTTTAATTAATCTCACCCTTCTGCCTTCACGCAAGCGTTTTCGATGCACATGTTGCGCTAATGCATACAGCGCGTCAATGAAAATAACAACCAGCCTGTACTCGAACCAACTTTGTATAGGCATGTCTGCAAATGAGCCAATTCTACGAACGGAGGATATTTATATAGTGTGTGAAAAAAAGTGACATCATTTGTGCCACGTGATTAACTACACTACAGTCCACGATGTTCATTCACGATTAACGGGAAAGATCGGGAGACGGACAAGTCACTCGCACAAATGACAGAATTGCCGAGTGCCGTGGGAACTCTTTATCTACCCCCCGTTATATCGTGCGGAACTCGTGCTGGACCACGACCACTTCACTCTGGTGACATCTTGCGTCAGGTCGCACCGTGAGAACCGGCCATTACCTTCACCAAAATACCATCCTGGAAATTTTCCAATCATGTTTCAGGGCCCACCACAGCACAGAGTCTGCTTTGTTGAAGGTACATAACGACCTGCTTCTCACCATTGACCCCGGCGACTGTGCAATCCTGCTCCTTCTCGACCACAGCGCAGCATTTGATACAGTGGACCACACCATCCTAATTGACCATCTCCGGTACGGGGTTGGTATTGATGGCACTGCCCTGAGCTGGTTCGTCTCCTACCTCAGGGATAGGAGTTTCTCTACAAACATAGGCAACTCTTTCTCCTCCCCAGCTAGCGTTTGCTGCGGGGTTCCACAAGGCTCCATCCTAGGCCCCATTCTCTTCTCCCTGTATATGCTCCACTTAGGCCAAGTCTTTCAAAGGCACGGCATTTCCTTCCACTGCTATGCAGACGATACACAGCTCTATCTCCCCCTGAAACCCAACAACCGATCAAATCTACTCAGCCTTATCCACTGCCTCGAGGATATAAAGTGTTGGATGGACCAGAACTTCCTCCAACTAAACGAGAGTAAATCTGAGGTCATCCTTCTCGGCCCCTCGGACTCCATCAAAACGATAGCAGGCAGCCTTGGAAGCCTGACCCCCTTACTAAAACCTCACGTCAAAAACCTTGGCGTGATATTTGACTCCGTGTTGAAGTTTGACAAACAAGTCAATGCCGTGGTAAAAGCTAGCTTCTTCCAGCTTCGCACGATAGCAAAAATAAAACCTTTCCTCCTATTTGACGACCTTGAAAAGATCATCCACTCATTTATCTCCTCCCGTCTTGATTACTGCAACTCCCTTTACACTGGCATCAACCAATCATCCCTGTCCCGCCTGTAATTGGTCCAAAACGCCGCTGCGAGACTTCTGATGGGCACCCGATAAAGGGACCACATCACCTCAATCCTGGCCTCTCTCCACTGGCTCCCAGTGCGGTTCAGAATCAATTTCAAGATCCTCCTTTATATTTACAAAGCCCTTAACGGGCTTCACCCCACCTGCATCAAAAATCTGCTTACCCACCATACCACCTCCAGGTCCCTCAGGTCAGCCGACTTGGGGCTACTGACCATCCCGCGGTCTAGGCATAAGCTCAGGGGCAATTGCTCTTTTGCAGTTGCAGCACCTAGACTATGGAACAGCATCCCTCTTCCCATCAGAACTGCCCCCTCCATCAAATCTTTTAAGTCTAGACTTAAAACTTATTTCTACTCACAAGCGTTTCTTGAGGTCCTCTGAGGAAGCGCTGTATGGATGTATTTATGTATGTATTGTTAGATCTGTGTACCATTGTTTGTAGCACGTTAGTACCTGCACTGATGTAAAGCACTTTGGTCAACGAGAGTTGTTTTTAAATGTGCTATAGAAATAAAATTGACTTGACTTGACTCTGAAACCTCTTCACATCCTCTTCACTCCTCACAATCCCATCTGCTTTTATACCATCAGCACAGTTGTAATGATGGCATTTGGTCAGCTCAGATTGTGACATGCTGGACCAAGCACTGATCTCAGCAGTGCTCCACTGGTCACAGCCTGCTGACATGAAAATGATTCATTTGTTCTCACTCTTTGCTTTCTATCTGATCATCTAGGTGTACTGGAGATAAAGGGAATTCCTCTTCGGCACACACTTGGAGGTTTGACACATCTTGGGCACAGAAAGGCTGATTGCCAGCAGTTCACTGTGGAATTGTCAACTGCAGATAAACAATATCTGGCCCAAATTCCCAAGCCAAGGACCTTTCAACAGAACTGGGGGAAAAAACAGTTTCTGACATGCTTAGAAAGTGAGGAGAGAGTATAGAACAAATGGAAACATTTGTGAAAACAAAGATAAATTGGAGCAATCTTTGGGCAATTCTCCAAGATGTGTCAGGTGGTAAGAATGGTGATGGAAATATAAGTGAACACTGCTCGGTCATCTGGGAATTTTCCATTTTTGACCGAATGATGGAGAGAAGTTGTAAATAAAGTATTTAAAGATAGTTGGTCCTTTTCCGTTGCCCTGCCTCAATTGTGCAGTGATCAACTAGGTGCTGTGGTGATTATCTATGATGACATCCATTTTCCCTCATGCTAGGCATGAGTCCAGCTGGTGAGTTTTCCATTGTTTCCCATTCCGTCCAGTCATACTCAGGGTTCCATGTCAGTCAAATCATGCTTGGTCAAATCATGCTCGGATGTCAAGAGTAGTCATTCACACCTCACCTTATGAAATTGCTGAATGCTGAGGTATGGAGTCTAATGTGTAGGAAGGACTTTCAGACGCTGGTTTAAACCGAAGATCGACTCAAAAAGCTGGAGTAACTGGGTGACGTTTTGGGTACAACGGGATCGGGTGGTCCTTGTTCATCAGTCTATGAAAGTAAGCATGCAGGTACAGCAGGCAGTGAAGAAAGTGAATGGCATGTTGGCCTTTATAACAAGAGGAATCTAGTATAGGAGCAAAGAGGTCCTTCTGCAGTTGTACAGAGCCCTAGTGAGACCAAACCTGGAGTATTGTGTGCAGTTTTGGTCCCCTAATTTGAGGAAGGACATTCTTGCTATTGAGGGAGTGCAGCGTAGGTTTACAAGGTTAATTCCTGGGATGGCGGGACTGTCATTTGCTGAGAGAATGGAACGGTTGGGCTTGTACACTCTGGAGTTTAGAAGGATGAGAGGGTATCTTATTGAAACATGTAAGATTGTTAAGGGTTTGGACACGCTAGAGGCAGGAACCATGTTCCCGATGTTGGGGGAGTCCAGAACCAGGGGCCACAGTTTAAGAATAAGGGGTAAGCCATTTAGAACGGAGACGAGGAAACACTTCTTCTCACAGAGAGTTGTGTGTGGATTTCTCTGCCTCTGAGGGCGGTGGAGGCCGGTTCTCTGGATACTTTCAAGAGAGAGCTAGATAGGGCTCTTAAAGATAGCAGAGTCAGGGGATATGGGGAGAAGGCAGGAACGGGGTACTGATTGGGGATGATCAGCTATGATCACATTGAATTGTGGTGCTGGCTCGAAGGGCCGAATGGCCTACTCCTGCACCTATTGTCTATTGTCTATTGTCTAAGACCCGAAACGTCATCCATTCTTTCTCTCCAGTGATGCTGCCTGTCCCGCTGAGTTACTCCAGTTTTTTGTATGGAATCAAATGGTCCTGGCAAAACTTGACTGAAACAACAAATTATGGGCAAATGGGTTTTGCTTGACAGCACAGTTGTTGACACCATGCATTACTTTATAAATGATTGAGATGAACCAATAACTGTCTGCATGGGGTATGCTCAGCCTTAAGTGGACTGGATATAACTGGGCATAGTTCCATCTGTTCAGATAAATGTCAGTGCTGCAGTTGTAAAGCAACAACTTGGCTCAAGATTAAAGGCTGAAGGCTATTTCTGGAATGCAAATCTTCAGCATTCTATTTGGATTCCGTCTCATTGCCTTTCCTCACATTCACTGAGCTCAACTGCACATCAATATCATGAAGAATTAATTGAGCTGATTGAAGAACGGCTGCTTTGATTGTGGATGGTAGGTATTGTTAGGCAGAGACACCTTGCAAGAGTTATGGGATGGGGAAGCAGTCAATTAAAACAAATGAGAATCAGTCTTCAATCTATGGCACAAATAACTGCACAATGCACACCATTATCTGCAGATAATTAGCGCTCAATGCTGTGGTGAAAGAGGGCTGCTTTTGATATCTGTAATCCCATCAAAAGTTGTTTGAATATGCTAAACTGTTCTTGTCAATTGAGAAGTGTTCCCATTGTACATATGTCTACACCCAGAATGTTGAAGTAAACTGTAATTGTTACAACTGAAACTGTATTTACTTACTTGTTGTTATTAGTTTAGTTTAGTGATGCAGTGTGGAAACAGGCCCTTTGGCCCACTGAGTCTGTGCCAACCACTGATCACTCGTACACTGTTCTTTCCTACACACTAGGGACAATTCACAGAAGGCATCTTTGAGATGAGGGTGGAAACCGGAGCTCCTGAAGGGATGCAGGAGGAAACCAAAGGGATGCTGAAGACATACTGCAGGTGTCTCACACAAACGTTGTCCTCAAATTTAAGATTGGTGAAAAAAAAAAGTCAGCCAGCAATGTATTTTCATAGGTTCATGAGTCTTAGGAGCAGAAATAGGTTATTCGGCCCATCGAGTCTTACTTGGCCATTCAATTATGCATGATGTATCTTTCCCTCTTAACCCCATCCTCCTGCCTTCGCTCCGTAACCTTTGAAACCCTTACTAATCAAGCACCTGTCAATCTCTGGTTTAAAAATACCTGAAGACTTAGCCTCCACAGCTGCCTGTGGCAATGAATTCCATAGATTCACCACTCTCTGATAAATATATTCCTCCTCACCTCGTTTGTAAGGGTACATCCTTTTATTCTGAGGCGGTGCCTTCTGGTCCTAAACATTTCCACTAGTGGAAACAACCTCTCCACATCCACTCTATCCAGGCCTTTTATTAAATGGTACGTTTCTAAGTGATCCCCTCTCATCTTTCTAAACTCCAGCGAATACAGGCCAAAAGCTGTCAAACGCTCATCATATGTTAACTACAGGACCATTGTGGTTCTGATACATCCATACATGAATTATAACAAATAATTACAAAATTAATAGGCTAAGGATATTTTTATACAGTTTCTTAAATAGTACAGATGTGGCTTACTGAGTGATTGCTAATGCCCAAAGCCCTGTGAGCAAACACATGGATAAAAGGTTTAATAACATGCTGAAGTGGGGTGTAACAAAGAAGGAAGTAGCTGGGAATTACTGAAGTGATTGGTGTGTGGTCAGAGTGATAAGTAGTTAGAGTGAAGCAGTTAGAGTGATGTTAATAAGTTCTATGAACCATTCGGCCCATCAAATCTACTCCGCCATTCAATCATGGCTGATCGTTCTTTCCCTCTCAAACCCATTCTCCTGCCTTTTCCTCATAACCCCTAACACCAGTAAAATGGGATGCCAATTTTTTCTCTTTTACTGTATCCATCTATTCAATCTAATCTTGAGAACATTTAAGAATTTTCTAGGAGTTGCTCTCACTTTGTAGTCAGAATTGTATAGGAAATATGGCAGGACACTATTTATGTACATAACTGTAAGGGATTTCACACCACGTAGCTCCGACATGATAGTGTCAGTGCTCCTGGAGACATGGCATTACTGCTTGGTTCCCCTATGAGCCCTTGAAGAGAATTTCACAAATTAAACACTCACTGTATAAAAGGGATTATATTTTGCATCATTTACAAAGATCATACACATTAATATCGCATCGATGGTCCCTTGTTCTCGATGTTTCAACAACTGTAAAGTTTGTTCCTGTCTGTAGTATCCCATCCCCCACAACTTTAATCATTTCTGTCATATTTTGCAATTTGTGGTGCTGTAATTAATAAAAAATAAATTTTACCATCTTTTTTTATTTCTTTAGTTTAGATAGTATTACAAAATTGTGTCCTCTGTGAAGCCTCCATATTCTTCCAAATGTGTAGCTCAATAGGACAATCAATTTGCAAATTGGATTCTTGTTAACATTTGATATAAGCTCAGCAATATCCTTTAAAAATATCTGTTATACCTATTCAGATGAAACCTACAGTGTAATCGAGTCCAGCATTCAATCATGGCTGATCTAACTTTCCCTCCTGCCTTCTTCCTGTGACCTTTGACACCCTTACTAATCAAGTACCTGCCAATCTCTATACATTAATTTATAGTCCTGAGAATCTTAATCTATAATTTCCTCAGTCTATTTCCTCAATCTCTCATGAAAATAGACAATAGACAATAGGTGCAGGAGTAGGCCATTCAGCCCCTCGAGACAGCACCGCTATTCAATGTGATCATGGCTGATCATCCACAATAAGTACCCCGTTCCTGCCTTCTCCCCACATCCCTTGACTCCGCTATCTTTAACGCTGCCTAGCTCTCTCTTGAAAGCATCCAGAGAACCAGCCTCCACCGCCTTCTGAGGCACAGAATTCCACACTCACAACTCTCTGTGTGAAAAAGTTATTCCTCCTCTCCGTTCTAAATGGTTTACCCCTTATTCTTAAACTGTGGACCCCTAGTTCTGGACTCCCCCATCATCGGGAACATGTTTCCTGCCTCTAGCATGTCCAAACCCTTAATCTATATTACTAAAAGTCTGATCTTGACCACTTCCTGTTGTTCTGTATATTGATTTTAGAAAAAATGCTGCCACTTACGGCTGTGATTTTTGGCCATTTTACCCAAAGTCCGCCTCCGCTGCGCAGGACAAGAGGATTTTTCCCATTGATGAAAAATAAAAGAGTTATTATTGTTGAGATTCTCTCTCCTGAAGGCCACGCCCCTTCCGGAGGGACTATAAAACGTGGAAGTGTTCAGTGCCTCAGTCAGTCTCTGCAAGATGGGGAAGCGAGAGGGTCACGTCTCTCTGTCTGAGCTGTGAATAACACTGAATACATGTTCACTAAACTGGGAGTGTGGTTTTATTCACCTTGAGTGCCCTTAATGTGGTTTGAAAATGAAAATGTGGTTGGTTTGAAATAAAGCACAGCAAATGGTTGGTGGTGGTTGGTTTGGACTAAAGCACAGCAAATGGCTGGTGGTGGTTGGTTTGGACTAAAGCTTGACGTGGTAGGAAACTGCACTTGAGTTTGGTGGCCTTGCACCCTGCTTGAAGTGGTAGGAAACTACACGAGTTTGGTGGCCTTGCACCCTGCTTGAAGTGGTAGGAAACTGCACTTTAATTTGGTGGACTTGCACCCTGCATGAAGTGGTATGAAACTGCACTTGAATTTGGTGGCCTTGCACCCTGCTTGAAGTGGCATGAAACTGCACTTGAATTTGGTGGCCTTGCACCCTGCTTAAAATAGAATTTCAAGGAATAGCCGTGAGTCAACTGCCAGCCCACCAGCCGTGAGTCAACTGCCAGCCCACCAGCCGTGAGTGAGCTGCCAGCACATCAGGATTGAGTGACTGAGCTGCCACCCCAAGAATCCATTTAGCCCATAATGTCCATACTAGCCCTCTGGAGACCAGTCCCTTCAGCCCACAACACCCATACTAGCGCTCCAGAGCCCATCTGCCCACTCACCCAACCTGTCCAAGTCACCCTGCATCCTCATAGCATCCTCTTCACAGTTCCCATTGCCACCCAGCTTTGTGTCATCTGCAAATTTGCTAATGTTACTTTTAATCCCTTCATCTAAATCATTAATGTATATTGTAAATAGCTGCGGTTCCAGCATTGAGCCTTGCGGTTCCCCACTAGTCACTGCCTGCCATTCTGAAAGGGACCCGTTAATCCCTACTCTTTGTTTCCTATCCCCCAATACCATGTGCTTTAATTTTGCCCACTAATCTCCTTTGTGGGACCTTATCAAATGCTTTCTGAAAGTCCAGGTACACTACATCTACTGGCTCTCCTTGGCCATTTTCCTAGATACATACTCAAAAAATTCCAGAACATTAGTCAAGCATGATTTCCCCTTCGTAAATCCATGCTGACGGACTGATCCTGCTACTGGTATCCAAATGTGCCGCTATTGCATCTTTCATAATTAACTCCAGCATCTTCCTCACCACTGACGTCAGGCTAAATGGTCTATAATTCCCTGTTTTCTCTCTCCCACCTTTCTTAATAAGTGGGATAACATTAGCTACCCTCCAATCCACGGGAACTGATTCTGAATCTATAGAACATTGGAAAATGATTACCAATGTGTCTACAATTTCTTGAGCCACTTCTTTAAGTACCCTGGGATGCAGACCACCACACCCTGGCAATTTATCTGCCTTCCATCCCATCAGTCTACTCAATACCATTTCCTGTCTAATGTGAATCTCCTTCAGTTCCTCCGTCATCCTAGATCCTAGACTTTGGAAATGCTTTCCCCAAGTTCATCCACACCCCATTGTCCTTCATCCATCAACCTTTAACCTCTTCAAAGAATTCTACTGGACTTGTCAAGATCAATTGCTTATGTTGAAATCCACACTGGTCACATTTAACTATGATCACTTGAATTAGATTTGTGGTAAATCACAGAAAGTAGGTCAGCTGGCACCATAAATACTTAGATTAATGTGATCTTTCATTTTTACATGTGACTGTGGCAGTCAAGTACTACCATGGTAAATTTTAGTTAAATTTACTTTAGATTAGAGATACAGCGCGGAAATGTGCCCTTTGGCCCACTGAGCCCACTCCGACCAGCGACCCCCGTACACTTACACTATCCTACACACACTAGAGACAATTTACAATTCTGCACAGCCAATTGTCCTACAAACCTGTACGTTTTTGGAGTGTGGGACGAAACCCATGCAGTTCACATGGGGAACGTATAAACTCCGTACTGACAAGCGCCCGTAGTCAGGATCGAACCTGGGTCTCTGGCTCTGTAAGGCTGCCACCCAACCGCTGTGCCACTGTGCAGTCGAAGTTGTCAAATGAAATTCAACAGCTCTCATAATGTACTGGCCAATAATATGAAAAATAATTATCAATGCCGTCAGATGATTGGAAGAGCACTCAACCTTCCCCAGCTTGTTTGCACGTAAATGGATAGGACCCTACACCCCATTCAAATCCCTTCATAGAAACAAAGAAACATAGAACATAGAAACATAGCAAAATGGGTGCAGGAGTAGCCTATTTGGTCCTTCAAGCCAGCACTGCCATTCAATATGATCATGGCTGATCTTCTAAAATCATTACCCCGTTCCTACTTTTTCCCGTATCCCATGATACCTTTAGCCCTAAGAGCTAAATCTAACTCTCTCTTGAAATAATCCTGTAAATTGGCCTCCACTGCCTTCTGTGGCAGAGAATTCCACAAATTCACAATGGGTGATTTTTTCCCCCCTCATCTCAGTCCTAAATGGCGTACCCCTTATTCTTAAACTGTGATCCCTGGTTCTGGACTCCACCAACATTGGAAGCATTTTTCCTGCATCTAGCCTGTCCAATTCTATAAGAATGTTTTATGTTTCTATAAGATCCCCTCTCATCCTAAATTCCAGTGAATACAAGCCCAGTCGACCCATTCTATCATCATATGTCAGTCCTGCCATCCCAGGAAGGGGTGTGTGTGGGTGGGGGTGGGGTTTGGGGTGTTGGGGGGAGGGGTGAGTGGGCAGGAGGGGAAAGAGCTTGAAGAAAATACAGGGGAAGTGTGCTATTATGGGTGAGGGGGGCAGGAGCCAGCGAGGGGGACCAGAGGGGAAGGGGTTGGGGGTGCGATGGTGACTTAAAGTAGGTGCTGGTTGCTTTGCTGGTCGTTCTTCACTGCACGGCTTGTGGACTCAGCCCCGCCCAGTGATTATCAGCAAAGATTAACAGCGGGTGCTGGAAGGGGCGTTACCTTCATGGTGACTCACAGGCAAGAAGACCAATCTGCTGAGCTCACGATTTTTTAAACCATCATAACTTTTGTAATCTTCCACCGATCGGAGCAAACCTTGGTGGCTTGGAGCAGAGGAGAACGGCGAGTAAGGTGGCAAGTAATTCAAGCGATATAGGGCAGTGTTTTTGCACAAATTTAAATACAACGCAGTCAGGAAGTGGTCAAGGTGAGGGTTTTAGTAATAGTACTAGACTAAGTAGGACCCATTGGGTCCCATGTTCACATGGGATGGCTGGTCCCCCAACGCAATACTCCACCTCTCCACCAATTCCAATATTGGTGGCCAGTGGGGAGGGGGGGGAGGCTTTATGGGGCACTAGTATGGGTGTTGTGAGCTGAAGGGACTGGTTTCCAGAGGGCTAATATGGACATTGTGGTCCAAATGGATTCTTGGGGTGGCAGCTCAGTCACTCAAGCCTGATGTGCTGGCAGCTCACTCATGGCTGGTGAACTGGCAGTTGACTCACGGCTATTCCTTGAAATTCCATTTCAAGCAGGGTGCAAGGCCACCAAATTCAAGTGCAGTTTCATACCATTTCATGCAGGGTGCAAGTCCACCAAATTCAAATGCAGTTTCATACCACTTCAAGCAGGGTCCAAGTCCACCAAACTCAAGTGCAGTTTCATACCACTTCAAGCATGGTGCAGGGCACCAAATTCAAGTGCAGTTTCATGCCACTTCAAGCAGGGTGCATCCACCAAACTCAAGTGCAGTTTCATACCACTTCAAGCAGGGTCCAAGTCCACCAAACTCAAGTGCAGTTTCATACCACTTCAAGCAGGGTGCAAGTCCACCAAATTCAAGTGCAGTTTCATGCCAATTCAAGCAGGGTGCAAGGCCACCAAATTCAAGTGTAGTTTCATGCCATTTCAAGCAGTGTGCAAGGCCACCAACTGCAAGTGCAGTTTCATACCACTTAAAGCAGGGTGCAAGGCCAGAAATTCAAGTGCAGTTTCATACCATTTCATGCAGGGTGCAAGGCCACCAAATTCAAATGCAGTTTCATACAATTTCATACAGCGTGCAAGGCCACCACATTCAATGCAATTTCATACCATTAAAAGCTGGGTAAAACTACCATAAAACCACTACAAAACACCACAAAGTCCAACATAAACACCATGATGTAAGTGGCAGCGTTTTTTCTAAAGTCAATATACAGAACACCAGGAAGATAGATAGATAGATAGATAGATAGATAGATAGATAGATAGATAGATAGATAGATAGATAGATAGATAGATAGATAGATAGATAGATAGATAGATAGATAGATAGATAGATAGATAGATAGATAGATAGATAGATAGATAGATAGATAGATAGATAGATAGATAGATAGATAGATAGATAGATAGATAGATAGATGTCACATTTAATTCCCTCATCTAAATCATTAATATATATTGTAAATAACTGGGGTCCCAGCACTGAGATGCGGCACCCCACTAGTCATTGCCTGCCATTCAGAAAAGGACCCATTAATTCCTACTCTTTGCTTCCTGTCTGCCAATCAGTTCTCTATCCATGTCAATACCCTACCTCCAATACCATGTGCTCTAATTTTGCACACTAATCTTTGGTGCAGGACCCTGTCAACGGCTTTTTGGAAGTTCAGATACACCACATCCACTGACTCTCCCTTATCCATTCTACTTGTTACATCCTTAAAAACTTACAGAAGATTAGTCAAGCATAATTTCCCCTTTATAAATCCATGCTGACTTTGACTGATCCTGTCACAGCTTTCCAAATGCGCTGCTATAACATCTGTAATAATCGACTCAAGCATCTTCCCCACTACCAATGTCAGGGTAACTGGTCTATATTTCCCCATTTTCTCGCTCCCTCCTTTCTTAAAAAGTGAAGTTAAGAGAATAAAGATTATCATTCTTTAAAATAGTCAAGTGAACCACTTCATTGTAAAAACATTGTGACTTTTCAGTCACTAGCCTGACCTATGGTCAGATCACTTGGAAGACAAATAAAATGACATCTGAAGGTGGAGGTATAGTAAAATGGAGACGCAACTGACAGCATGTGTAGTGCTGGCTCCTCTCAGCATTGATTCCAAATTGTTTAAAGTTATACCTCCAGCTCATAGAAAGACCAAGAAAGCATTCTGTTAATCAGAACTAAGATTCCCCACCTCTGTGGATAAATTAATGTTATACACTGTATTACAAATGTTTATGTCAGTGGTATTTAGCTTCTCTTAATAATACAGGATGAAACTCTCTGGTCCATGACTGAGTACCCAGCCTTCAGATGCCCCTATATTGATAGTCTGTGAGGAGGAAGCATTCTTTCCAATTCATGCTGATTGAGGTTTGCCGATGAGGAAGTCGAGGATTCATCTGTATAGGGAGGAGCAGAGACACAGTTCCCTGAGTTTGATATGTAGGAAGGAACTGCAGATGTTGGTTTAAACTGAAGATAGACACAAAATGGTGGAGTAAGTGGGACAGGCAGCATCTCTGGAGAGAAGGAATGCGTGACATTTCAGGTCGAAACCCTTCTTCAGTCAAAGAAGGGTCTTGACCAGAAACGTCACCCATTCCTTCTCTCTAGAGATGCTGCCTGTCCTGCTGTTACTCCAGCATTTTGTGTCCATCCCTGAGTTTGATGATGGCATTGAACACCAAGATAAAGTTGATGAACAATAGCCTGACATATGTGTTGGTGTTGTCCAAGTTATCCAGTGCAGAGTGGAGATCTAGTGAGATCACATCTGCTGTTGATCTGTTACAGCAGTAAGCAAATGGCAGTGGGTCCAGGTCCTTATTAAATCAATGCCATAAAAATGATTTTTTTACCGCAAATATTATATCTTTTTCAGACAATTCCGATATATCTGGCAAAAAACTTTTAAAAAAAATTGGACTCTATTGTTAATGATTTTATCTGGGATTATAAGAATCATAGGATAAACAAAAGACACTTGTGTAAATCAAAAATAAATGGAGGCTTGGTTTTACCCAATTTTTTGTTTTATTTCTGGGCAGTTAACATTAAAAATATGAATTTCTGGTTGGAAGAAATAGATCATCAACCAGACTGGTTAAAAATGGAAAAGGAAGATTGTTTACCTTTTGATATCGGTTCGATATTATTTGCTACGTCTAAATTAAACAAAAAAATTTATAGGGAAAACCCTATAATATTTAGTGCTATACGAATTTGGAAACAATTAAAAAAGACATTAAAATTAGATAATTTATCACTTTTTCTTCCAATTGTGAATAATCCTTTGTTTAAGCCTTCATGGTTGGACGGGGGTTTTACACAATGGAAGAATTATGGAATTAAAAATATGGGACAACTTTACAAGGAAGGCACTTTTCTGACATTTCAGGAATTGCAACAGACTTATGGACTTCGAGGAAATGATTATTTCAGATATCTTCAATTTAGAGATTATGTAAAATCGAACTCCCAAAATTTTCGAATTAGAAATTCAGAAATTCTTGATGAATGTTGGAACAAACATCCTAATACAGAAAAATTAATATCTTATATATATAATATCTTATTAGACAGTGACATTCCTTCGATGGACTTACACAGACAAACATGGGAAAAAGAATTAAATCAAGTAATAACGAAAGATACTTGGGAAGAAAGTTTGCAACACATACATCAGTGTTCACTAAACGCCAGACATTCTCTAATACAATTTAAAGTAATACATAGGTTACATTATTCAAAAACAAAATTACATAAAATTTTTCAACATATCTCACCTATATGTGATAAATGTCAACATTTAGAAGCTACATTATAGAAACATAGAAACATAGAAAGTAGGTGCGAGAGTAGACCACCAGGTCCGTCGAGCCCGCACCGCCACTCGCTCATGGCTGAACACTAAACAGACACACTTACCCACAAACAGTAGACACAAGACACAGAACACAAGACACTACCCTCCCCTTTATACCGCTATCACCCCTCTCCACCCCAAGAACCTCGTGATCTCCTGGGGGAGGCAAAAAACCGGATAAAAACCCAGGTCCAATTCGGGAAAAAAATCCGGGAAATTCCTCTCCGACCCCAATCCAGGCGATCGACACTTGTCCAGGAGATCACTCAGGTCTTACTATACTAACCATACCTAGGTCCATATCCCTGCCCTCTCCGCGTAGCCCCTTATCCCCTTGACAGCTAAAAAACCATCTATTTTAGTCTTAAATATATTTAAAGTTTCTGCTTCCACTGCTCCCTGGGGCAGTGAATTCCATAAATTAACCACCCTCTGGGTGAAGAAGTTCTTCCTCATCTCAGTTTTAAAAGAGCCCCCCCTTATTCTGCAACTTTGTCCTCTAGTTCTAGTTTCCCCGATCATTGGGAACATCCTCGGTGCATCCACCCGATCAAGGCCCCTCACGATCTTATATGTTTCAATGAGATCGCCTCTCATTCTTCTAAACTCCAAAGAGTAGAGTTCCAGCCTACTTAACCTTTCCTCATATGTCAATCCCCTCATTGCAGGAATTAATCTTGTAAACCTTCGCTGCACTGCCTCCAGGGCTAGTACATCCTTTCTTAAGTATGGACCCCAGAACTGTACACAGTATTCCAAATGTGGTCTCACTAATACTGTGTACAGCTGCAGCAAGACCTCCGTGTTTTTATACTCAATCCCCCTAGCAATAAAGGCCAAAACTCCATTGGCCTTCCTGATTGCTTGCTGCACCTGCATACTAACTTTTAGTGATTCATGTACTAATACCCCTAGATCCCTTTGCGTTGCATTACAACGCAGCTCCTCCTCATTTAGAAAATAACTCGCCCTATCATTTTTTTTCCCAAAGTGAATGACTTCACATTTATTAGTATTAAATTTCATCTGCCAAGTTGTTGCCCACTCACCTAGCTTATCTATATCCTTTTGCAGACTCTTCCTATCCTCCTCATCCCCTACTTTTCCTCCCATTTTTGTATCGTCCGCAAATTTTGATATATTACACTTGGTTCCCTCCTCCAAATCATTTATATAAATTGTGAACAACTGGGGTCCCAGCACCGACCCTTGCGGAACCCCGCTAGTTACCGGTTGCCATCCCGAGTATGAACCATTTATCCCCACTCTCTGCTTCCTATTTGTTAGCCAATCCTCTACCCATGCTAATATATTACCCCCAATCCCATAATTTTTTATTTTTAGCAATAGTCTCTTATGTGGCACCTTGTCAAAAGCCTTTTGGAAGTCCAAGTATACCACATCCACCGGTTCCCCTTTATCCACCCGGGTTGTTACTTCCTCAAAGAATTCGAGCAGATTCGTTAAACAGGACTTCCCCTTCACAAAACCATGCTGGTTCTGTCCGATGAAGTCATGTTTATCCAAGTGCCCCGTTAGTGTTTCTTTAATAATTGTCTCTAACATTTTACCCACCACCGATGTTAGACTAACCGGTCTATAGTTACCCGCCTTCTGTTTACTTCCTTTTTTAAATATAGGTGTTACATTGGCCATTTTCCAATCCACTGGGACCGTTCCTGCCTCCAGGGAGTTTTGGAAAATTATCACCAATGCATCCACAATCCCCACCGCTATCTCCCTCAAGACCCTTGGATGTAATCCATCAGGCCCAGGGGATTTATCCTCCTTCAGTCTCATTAATTTCCCTAATACCACCTCCTTGGTGATCTTAATAGTATTTAGCTCCTCCATTCCTACCGCCCCCTGTTTATCCAGCGTTGGAATATTTTTTGTGTCTTCTATGGTGAAGACTGATACAAAATACTCGTTTAATGCCTTTGCCATTTCCATGTTCCCCACCAACAACTCTCCAGTCTCACCCTCCAATGGACCAACGTTCACCTTAGCCACCCTTTTTCTTTTTATATAGCTATAAAAACTCTTACTATTAGTTTTTATGTTGTTCGCTAAATTCCTTTCATAGTCTATTTTCCCCGTCTTAATTAATCTCTTAGTTATTTTTTGCTGACCTTTAAATGCTTCCCAATCCTCTACCCTCCCACTATCTCTGGCTACCTTATATGCCCTTGCCTTCAGCCGAATACTATCCTTTATAGTTTTACTGAGCCATGGCTGACTGTTCTTACCCTTACCCCTTTTTTTCTTCATAGGAATAAATTTTTCTTGAAGGTTATACAGTATACCCTTAAACGTACACCACTGCTCATGTACCGTCTTATTCTTGAGTCTGCTATCCCAGTCAACTTTGATCAGCTCAGTCCTCATACCTTCATAATCCCCCTTATTTAGACTAAGCACCCTAGCCTGAGTTTCAACCTGCTCCCCTTCTATTTGAATATGGAATTCGACCATATTGTGGTCACTTGTTCCCAACATATCTCATATGTTTGCAAACTGTATAAAAATTAAAAAATTCTGGGTAAATATTTTTAGTATAATATCTAAAGTAACCAGCACACAATTGGACCCAGATCCAAAATTAATAATACTCGGAATATTAGAATTAAATCAAACACTTAGAACAACACAAAGAAACGTTATTGATTATAGTTTAATAACAGGAAAAAAATTAATTCTAAAATTTTGGAAAGGCCCTACGGCCCCCACAATTAAAATGTGGATTATAGAAATGACGGAGACTTTGTTTTTGTTTTTGTTTTTCTTCTCTTTCTTTTCTTTCTTTACTTCATCTATCTCTTTAGTTCTATCTAGTTTAAAAAAAAAAAAAAGGCAAAAAGTATTGGAGACAATGTAATAATAATTGACAATATTATCAATTTAAAAATGTAAGACTGTAATGATGTAATTAGGTTATGTACCTATCTCCAATAAAAAATATTTTCAAAAAAAAAAAAAAAAAAGCAGGAGTTGATGTGCGTAACAGCCGACCTCTCAAAGCACTTCATTACAATGGAAGTGAGTGCCACCGGTCAGTTGTCATTGAGGCAAACTACATTGCTCTTCTTGGGCACCGGTATTATAGATATCCTATTGAAGCAGGTTGGGACCTAGGACCATAGTACTGAGGGATTGTAGTTGTCTACAAACACTGCAGCAGGTTTGTCCAAGTAGGATTTTAAGAATGTAGCCAGATTTGAGCAGGGTGAAGAAAATAAAATCTTTCCTACAAGGAAAGTAAGATTTTGTGGATGGATTTTTACTCTCCACTGTATTCCTTCATAATTATGTTTTTAATTGAACTTTACCATGGCTCTTAATCATTCCATAAAGAGTCTGCCCACTGACAAGAATAGTGATTGCACGGTGACTCATTTCAATTCCTGCCATTGCGCTGGAAGATAATTGATTATTACTTCATTGATGTGAAACTCCAATTTTAATAAAATAAATGCATATTTCTCTTTATTGTAACTAGAGCACATAAAAGAAAACTGTGTCTCAGAAATTACAGGTTTTAAAACCATTTATTCCCATGGTTACTTCTTGATTTAATAATTGTGAGGGAAAGCAGATATTCCGTCATTTAACGAGAAATTTCAAAGTGCAAGGGAGCATATTTTTCTGGGATGGAATCAATCAATGGAAATAATGTTTCGGGGTCCCATCTAGGTAATTTCTAGGATCCCAATAGCAAAGTGATAACAAGCATTTTAGAGGATGTGTTCCTAAGAGCGCCTATCTAAACCTATGAAAATAATTCGTCTGTATTCAAATATTTCAGTGGTCACATCACTAGATCAGGATCAATTCCATTAGATCACACACTTTGGTAAAATAAGTGTGACATTTAGATACACTGCACAACACACTGCTTCAAATATTTTTTGATCAGTTCTACTTAGAATAGAGCAGGGAGGTAATGGTCTAACGTTACAAAATATTGGCTTGGTCAGATCTAGACAACTTTATACAGTTCTGGTTACCATACTATAATAAAGGTATGATTGCACTGGAGAGGGTGCAAAGGAAATTTACCAAGATGTTGTCAGACAGAACAAAAGCCTTATTCTCCACTTATCATCTGTCGCTATCTTTAATCTTCCATCTCCCACCTGACTATCATCTGCCAATCAACCTGTCCTCATCTATTGCTTCTAGCTCTTACCCCACTCCTCTCCCCCATGTCTTTAGACTGATTACTTCCCCTCTTTTCTTTCAATCAATCAATCAATCAATCAATCAATCAATCAATCAATCAATCAATCAATCAATCAATCAATCAATCAATCAATCAATCAATCAATCAATCAATCAATCAATCAATCAATCAATCAATCAGTCAATCAATCAATCAATCAATCAATCAACCTTTATTGTCATCTTGCAAGCAACAGTTGTACAGTGCAAAATGAAAAGACATTTCCCAGGGAATAGCGGAGCATCGCACATGAAATTTAAAACATTTCACACATAATACTAAAAACAATCCAGTCCCTGATGGAACAGTATAAATAGTTAAAAGCAGGTAAAACAACGTTAAAATACAATAAACCAATCATAAAATGTCCGGGGCAGCTGATTTGAGTGGCCAGTGCCAGTTATTAAAGTGTCCGTGCCAGCCACAGAATCAAGTGACTGTGAGTACAGAGTGACTGTTTAGCAGCCTCACAGCCTGTGGTAGGAAGCTGTTTAGCAGTCTTGTAGTCCGGGCTTTGATGCTTCGATATCTCTTGCCTGATGGCAGGAGATCCAGGTGTATGTGGAGGGGGTGCAGTTTGTCCTTAGCAATTCTCTGAGCTTTTTTCAGACAGCGGCTCTGGAACAGTTCTTGTACCGAGGGTAGGGAGACGCCAATGATCCTCTCTGCTCCCCTCACTACCCTCTGCAGAGCCTTCCTGTCCGAGCAGTTGCAGGTGGAGTACCACGTATTTATGCAATACGTGAGTACAGACTCCACCGTACTCCTTCAGTCAAGATGAAAGATCACAACCCAAAATGTAAATTATCCATTTCCCTTCACAGATGCTACCTGTTCCTCTAACAGCTCTCCTTTCCTTCTTGTGTATATATTCTTGTGTCTGTGTGCATATGTGTGTGTGTGTGCATGTATACATTCTTTCTCATCCATGCCCCACACACTATTGGCAATTTACAGAGGCCAATTAACCAACAAACCTGTATATCTCTGGGATGTGGGAGGAAACCGGAGCACCTGGAGGAAACCCATGTGGTCACAGGGCGAGTGTACAAACTCCACTTACAGCACGCAAGGTCAGGATTGAACCCGGGTTTCTGGGACTGTGAGGCAACAGCTCTACCAGCTGCACCACTGTGCTGCCCTTGTGTAAGATGGTGGTGAGGCTGTATTTGGAGTATTGCGTTCAATTTTGGTCACCCTACTATAGGAAAGAACCCATAAAGCGAGAAAGAGCGCAGAGAAGATTTATGAGGATGTTCTCAGGACTAGAGGGCTTGAGCTATAGGTTGTTGGACATGCTAGGACTTCATTCCTCTGAATTAATTAATTCCTTGGAAATCAGGAGGCTGAGAGGTGATTGTATGGAGGTGTACAAAATCATGTGGGGAATAGATAGGGTGAATGCACAGAGTCTATTACGCAGAGTATGGAGATCAAGAAAACAGAGGACATAGGTTTAAGGTGAGAGCAGAAGGTTTAATAGGAACCTGAGGGGCAACATTTTTATACGGACAGTGGTGGGTACGTGAAATTAGATGCCTACGGAGATAGTTGGGGCAGGTACTAAAACAGTATTGAAAATACATTTGGACGGGCACATGGATAGGGAATGCTGTGAAGGATATGGGCCAAATACAGGCAAATGGGATCATCTTAGATGGGACATCTTGATCAGCATAGACGAGTTGGACCGAGGGCTTTAGGTTTCCACACTGCATGACACAACGACTCTTTAGCTAAAAAGACTTTGAATGTTAATTTAACTGATAGAATGTCATGATTCATGAAATGATTGATCATCTTCCCAAGGGGATTAGAAATGTGCAACAATACCCACTTTGCCAGAGGTGCCTATATCACGAGAATGAATGTCACAACACATTGCAAAGCAGATCATATCTGAATTGGCATATCATGCAGAAAAGTAAAACCTTCATTGTTGTCAAAGATTGCATCTAGTTTCTCTGTAAACTATTGAGTAATTGTTGCAGATTTCTGCGATAACCAAATAAAATGTTTATATGATCGTCATTTATGAAAAAAATAAAGTTTCATATAATGGATTTAACATGTTCCATCGTGTTTACCATTGAACCTACAAATTTTACTTAGTTCTAACATAGCTACAGAACAAAACATTAATGTGCTAATTGCAAAAAACTTATTGTTGCCTTCTTTAATTGAATGAGTGTAAAATTATTGAGGTTATTTTCATAAATAATTTCAGGTTTCTGATATGCGCTTCCCACATGTGCGGATTTGTAGGTATATATCAGAGGGACATTTTTCTCAGGATGAGGATATCGAACTGGTGATAATAAATTGGCATAGTTTCATACCCCAGGCAGATTTTCTTTCCACAAAAGTTATCTCTTGAAATGTATTTTGCATCTGTTCTATCAGGTGACAGTTTCCAAGACATTTTGTTACGCATCAAAATAGCCACACAACGTTGTGTGAGCGTATGCTGTTCTCAAGAGCTTCCCAACTTAGGTTTTCTGACTTTGGACAAGAGCCACGTAGTTGTACAAAGAAATCATTTGTTTCAGGATCTATTTCCATTAATTAGGTCTTGTGATGTTAAAAAGAGCCATCATATTGGCACATTGCATAACTTTACGTAACATGGCAGTTCTGAGGAAGAAACATTGATCTGAAACATTAACTCTCTCTCTCTCTCGCTGTACAGATGCTGCCTGACCTGCTGAGTATCCCTGGCAAGTAATGTTTTATTTCCAGATTTCTAATATATGCAGTTTTTTTGTTTCGTTGCACCTTTCATGATTTTAGCGTGTTCTCACTGGCAATGAAATTAAGACAAAGAGGATTATTCTCGACATGTCTGGAAAGGTTGTCGGTTATAGATCGATTCTACAGGCATATATTGATAAAATCACCATTTGGACAATTTGAGGGAAATATAGTCGTAGAGAAAAGTCAAAACTGATCACTTCAGCAACATGATCAATATAAATATGAGAATCAATTATTTGTACTTTTACATTTTGACAAAATAGTTTATTAATGAGATTTGAAACTTCTTACTTACAAACTTTCACTTCAAATTTTTTCTGGAAGATAGAGGTCAATGTTTGCAAATGATAGTCATACTTTCGCCATCAGAAATGGAGAGATAGTACACTTCCCATCCCAACACTGCTGTCTTTGAAATCTCCAGTTAGCATGTACTCTCCATTCCCTAACTTCTACCATATTTGGTTCAACTCTTTGATCCACGTTTCTACTAAATCAAACCTTGATTTCCAAACATTCGTCATCATCGGTTGTATATGAAAATCATTGCTTGATTATCACCATGCTGGGTATGTGGAGAATAATACTCTGTGCCTTAGTTAGTTGATTGCCAGAGAGATAATACTAAAATCATGAATGTGCTATGATTTCTTTCCTCTTTGTAATATTCTCACCGATTGTGACAAAATCTGATTGTCAATTACCATCCAAATAGAGTTCAACCATTCCATGATCAGCTTCTCAGTGTACTTTGACGAGTGTTCAAGAATACAATAAATAGTACCAATTTGATGGAAATCAAAAAATGCTGCTAAGAGTCCAGAACCAGGGGCCACAGTTTAAAAATAAGGGGTAAGCCATTTAGAACGGAGATGAGGAAACACTTTTTCACACAGAGAGTTGTGAGTCTGTGGAATTCTCTGCCTCAGAGGGTGGTGGAGGCCAGTTCTCTGGATACTTTCAAGAGAGAGCTAGATAGGGCTCTTAACGATAGCAGAGTCAGGAGATATGGGGAGAAGGCAGGAATGGGGTACTGATTGGGGATGATCAGCCATGATCACATTGAATGGCGGTGCTGGCTCAAAGGGCCGAATGGCCTACTCCTGCATCTATTGTCTATTGTCTATTGTCTAATAATAATAATAATACATTTTATTTATGGGTGCCTTTCAAGAGTGTCAAGGACACCTTACAACAATTTAGCAGGTAGAGGAAAAACATGTAAGGGGAATGAAATAAATAGTAGAGACATGACTAGTACACAAAGTAAAGACAGAATTCAATACAAAACACAATATGAGGCAATTAATGCACAGATGAAAAGGGAGGGGGACGTGGGCTAAGGATAGGCAGAGGTGAAGAGATGGGTCTTGAGGCGGGACTGGAAGATGGTGAGGGACACGGAATTGCAGATCAGTTGGGGGAGGGAGTTCCAGAGCCTGGGAGTTGCCCTGGAGAAGGCTCTGTCCCCAAAACTGCGGAGGTTGGACTTGTGGATGGAGAGGAGACCGGCTGAGGGTTGGTAGGGGGAGAGGAGGTCAGTGAGATATGGGGGGGCCAGATGGTGGAGGGCTTTGTAGGTGAGGATCAGGATTTTGTAGTTGATCCGGTGGGAGATGGGAAGCCAGTGAAGTTGTTTGAGGACTGGAGTGATGTGATGCCAGGATTTGGTGTGGGTGATGAGTCGGGCGGCTGCGTTCTGGACCAGTTGGAGTCGGTTGATGTAGGTGGAGCTGATGCCAAGGAGAAGTGAGTTGCAGTAGTCCAGTCAGGAGGAGATGAAGGCATGGATGAGTCTTTCAGCAGCGGGAGGTGTGAGAGAGGGTCTGAGTTTGGCGATGTTGCGGAGATGAAAGAAGGAGGTTTTAATGACATGGCGGATGTGAGGCTCAAGGGAGAGGGTGGAATCAAAGATCATGCCAAGGTTGCGTGCCTGGGGAGATGGGGAGACAGTGGTGCCGTCAATGGTGAGAGTGGGGTTATTGATTTTGCTGAGTGTGGCTTTGGAGCCTATGAGGAGGAATTCTGTCTTATCGCTGTTGAGTTTGAGGAAATTATGTTGCATCCAGGTTTTTATAGCTGACAAACAGGAGTTGATATGGGAGAGGGGGGGATTGTGGGGGGATTTGGTGCCGAGGTAGATCTGGGTGTCATCAGCGTAACAGTGGAAGTCCAGGTTGAAGTGGCGGAGTATCTGACCAAGGGGGAGGATGTAGATGATGAAGAGGAGGGGGCCGAGTACGGAGCCTTGGGGAACGCCTTGAGTGACTGTGGCTGTAGCAGAGGTGTGGTTGTGGAGAGAGATGAAGTGGGATCTGTTGGAAAGGTAGGAATGGAGCCAGCTGAGTGCAGAGCCTTCAATGCCGAGGTCTTTGAGTCTGGTGAGCAGGATGTTATGGTTCACTGTATCGAAGGCTGCGCTCAGGTCGAGGAGGATGAGGATGTTGAGGGAACCAGTGTCAGCAGAGGTGAGGAGGTCGTTGAGGACTTTGAGGAGAGCAGTTTCTGTGCTATGGAGGGGGCGAAAGCCAGATTGGAGGGGTTCAAGTAGGTTATATGCAAGGAGGTGGGAATGAAGTTGCGACGCAACGATACGCTCCAGGGTTTTTGAAAGAAAGGCACGAAACGTCATCCATTCTTTCTCTCCAGGGATGCTGCCTGAGTTACTCCAGCTTTTTGTATGGAATCTAATGGTCCTGGCAAAACTTGACTTGACAAAGTGCTGAGGTAACTCAGTGGGCCAGGCAGCATATCTGGAGAACATGGATAGGTAACATTTTGGTTCAGGACCCTTATTAAGACTGATTCTTTAATCAGTCTAAAGAAGTGTCTTGTAGTTTTTCGTTTAGAGATACAGTGCGGAAACAGGCCTTTCGGCCCACCGGGTCCGTGCCGACCATCGATCCCCACATATTAACACTATCCTATACCCACTAGGGACAATTTTTACATTTACCAACCCGGGTCTCTGGCGCTGCAATCACTATAAGGCAGCAACTCTACCTCTGCGCCACCGTGCCGCAGCCTTCCTGACCCGAAAGATCAAGAATCAGTTTGAAGAAGGGTCCCAAACTGAAATGTCACCTATCCATGTTCTCCAGTGATGCTGCCTGACCCACTGAGTTACTCCAACACTTGTGTGTAAAGCAGCACCTGCAGTTCCTTATTTCTACATAAGGAGATAGTAACATGGACACTATCTTAAACTCCTTTTTTTCAGAAAGTAGAATTTTGAATCAACATAGCCTCTCTGCCCAGACAAGGAAAAAAAAAATCAACCATACTGCAAAAATAACTATAATTGACACTGCATAGTCAGAGTTATATTTACAGTTAGCGACAGATATATTAATACAGCTGTTGGCAATATTCCTCTTTTGAATCATGTGCTATGAATTACGACATGAACTGATAATTATTTCCCACACACTGAAAAATAATGCTTGGCCTGTCAGAATAATGTAATCAATAAACAACACTTAACATATTAAACAATTATGAATACTTGACATTTGACTGCCTTATGAGGCGGTGCCATATGTAAAAAATACTTTGGAAAAAACTAAAAATAATTTGCTCTCCATTATTTTGTAAATTTCACAGTCTCAACAGTTTAGTGTGGGTTTGAACATTGAACACACAACCGTACACACTGGAACAGGCCCTTCGGCCCATTATATCTGACCGGAACATGATTCCAAGACCAACTTATCTGTCTGCACATAATCCATATCCCTCCAATTCCTGCATTTCTATGTGCTTATCCAGAAGTCTCTTAAATGCCACTATTGTATCTGCCTGCACAACCATGTCTGGCAGTGTGTTTCAGCCACTCACTACCCTTTATGTAAAAAACTAACCCCACACATTTTCTTTTTGCCTCTGTCACTTTAAAGTTAAAGCCTTTAGTATTTGATATTTCCATCTTCAGTCCACAAGCTCAGTCCTCAGCTTGTGTCATCTGCAAACCTACAAACCAGGCTACATACATTTAAGGTTATGGAGTCTTACAGCACAAAAACCGCGGCCACGGTGGTGCAGCGGTAGAGTTGCTGCCTTACAGCGCTTGCAGCACTGGAGACCCGGGTTCGACCCCGACTCCGGGTGCTGTCTGTGCGGAGTTTTACGTTCTCCTGTGGCCGTGTGGGTTTTCTCCGAGATCTTCAGTTTCCTCCACACTCCAAAGATGTACATTTATGTAGGTTAATTGGCTTGGTGTATGTGTAAATTGTCCCTACTATGTGTAGGATGGTGTTAATGTGCAGGGATTACTGGTCAGTGCGGACTCGGTAGGCCTGTTTCCGCAATGTATTTCTAAACTAAAACTAGTCATTTATAGATATCACGAACAACAGAGGTCCCAACACAAATCCCCGCGGAACTTTACTTGTTACATACCTCCAGCTTAAATGTCATCCTTCCACTAGGGCCTATGAGAGGGGGGTGCGGGGGTATATCGGACCCAGACCCAGGGTCCAAAGGGGGGCCCGGGAGCCAAAGGAGGGGGGGGGGGGGGGAGGGGGGCGGGAATTTCCTTAAATCTCAGAAAATGTTTACATATATGCATAGTTTTATATATCATAATTCGTAGAAAATGTGATCCATAATAAAGGAAGGAATTTTAACTAGTGAGTGTGAGGGCAGGGTAACCTGATTAAAAGAGGGGGAAGGGGAAGAGCCATAACTACTGATGGGGAGGGGGTGGGGGAGGGGAGGGGAGTGGGGTGTAAGGGAGGGGGTGTGGGGGAGGGCGGGTGTGGGGGAGGGGAGATGTGGGGGGGAGGAGGAGATGGGGGAAGAGGGGAGGGGAGGGGGAATGCGTGGGGGAGCGGGTGTGTGGGGGAGGGGTGTGTGGGGGAGGGAATGTTTGTGGGGGGGGGGGCTTTGGGGGAGGGGGGGTGTACGGGGGAGGGGGAACCTTCAAAACCTTCATAACTTTTGTCCTATTTCACCGATCGGAACAAAACTCATTTCAGTTGCAGTAGAGGAGAATAACCATATATAACCATATAGCAATTACAGCACGGAAACAGGCCATCTCGGCCATTCTAGTCCGTGCTGAACACTTACTCTCACCTAGTCCCATCTACCTGCACTCAGACCATAAGCCTCAATTCCTTTCCCGTCCATATACCTATCCAATTTATTTTTAAATGATAAAATCGAACCTGCCTCCACCACTTTCACTGGAAGCTCATTCCACACAGCTACCACTCTCTGAGTAAAGAAGTTCCCCCTCATGTTACCCCTAAACTTTTGTCCCTTAATTCTCGAATCATGTCCTCTTGTTTGAATCTTCCCTACTCTCAATGGAAAAAGCATAACCACGTCAACTCTGTCTATCCCTCTCATAAATTTAAAGACCTCTATCAAGTCCCCCCTTAACCTTCTGCGCTCCAAAGAATAAAGACCTATCTTGTTCAACCTTTCTCTGTAACTTTGGTGCTGAAACCGAGGCAACATTCTAGTAAATCTCCTCTGCACTCTCTCTATTTTGTTGACATCTATATTACTAAAAGTCTGATCTTGACCGCTTTTGGCCCACTGTGGTGCGGTTTCTGAGAGAACGCCTACGGCCGTCATTTTTGGACACCTCGCTCAGAGATCACCTCCGCCTTCCTGGACCAGAGGATTTTTCCCATCGATGAAAAATCAGAGAGATATTAATGTTTTTTTTAAAATCCCCATTCTCTCTGCTGCCCCCGCTGGTGGAAGGGGAAGGGACGATAAAACCCGGACGTGTCGTGCTTCAGTCAGTCTCTGTCAGACCCAGGAAGCGAGAGGGTCACGGCTCTCTGAGCTGCGAATAACTCTGAACGCACGTCTACAGGGTGAGTCCCCTCGATGCGGCTGTAAAGTTTGTGTTCACGAAATGAATTTTGGTTGTCAGGTGTGGCTGCAGCCCAATTGTTTGCCTCGCCTTTAAAAAAAAGTTTGTTTTCACAAAATGAATTTTGGTTGTCAGGTGTGGCTGCAGCTCAATTTTTTGCCGTCCCTTTTTTTTAAAGTTTGTGTTCACAAAATTAATTTTGGTTGTCAGGTGTGGCTGCAGCCCAATTGTTTGCCTCGCCTATTTAAAAAAGTTTGTGTTCACAAAATGAATTTTGGTGGTCAGGTGTGGGTGCAGCCCAATTGTTTGCCTCGCATTTTTTTTAAAGTTTGTGTTCACAAAATGAATTTTGGTTGTCAGGTGGCTGCAGCCCAATTGTTTGCCTCGCCTTTTTAAAAAGTTTGTGTTCACAAAATGAATTTTGGTTGTCAGGTGTGGCTGCAGCCCAATTGCTTGCCTCGCCTTTTTAAAAGTTTGTGTTCACAAAATGTATTTTGGTTGTCAGGTGGCTGCAGCCCAATTGTTTGCCTCGACCTTTTTTTAAAGTTTGTGTTCACAAAATGAATTTTGGTTGTCAGGTGTGGTTGCAGCCCAATTGTTTGCCTCGCCTTTTTTTAAAAGTTTGTGTTCGCAAAATGAATTTTGGTTGTCAGGTGGCTGCAGCCCAATTGTTTGCCTCGACTTTTTTTTAAAGTTTGTGTTCACAAAATGAATTTTGGTTGTCAGGTGTGGCTGCAGCCCAATTGTTTGCCTCGCCTTTTTTTAAAAGTTTGTGTTCGCAAAATGAATTTTGGTTGTCAGGTGGCTGCAGCCCAATTGTTTGCCTCGACTTTTTTTTAAAGTTTGTGTTCACAAAATGAATTTTGGTTGTCAGGTGTGGCTGCAGCCCAATTGTTTGCCTCGTTGCAACAATTGGCTGCCAGCCCAAGAATGCATTCGGCCCACCATGTCTATACTAGCCCTCTGGAAACCAGTACCTTCTGCCCGCAACACCCATACTAGCGCAACAGACAGCCCCCCCCCCCACACTGGCGAGCAATATTGGAATTGGTGGAGAGGTGGAATATTGCGTTGGTGACCAGCCCTCCCGTGTGATGCTGGGACCCAACGGGTCCCACTTAGTCTAGTCTTTCCTATAATTTGGCGACCAAAATCGTACACCATATTCCAGAATTGGCCTCACCAATGCCCTGTACAATTTTAACATTACATCCCAACTTCTATACTCAATGCTCTGATTTATAAAGGCCAGCACACCAAAAGCTTTCTTTACCACCCTATCTACGTGAGATTCCACCTTCAGGGAACTATGCACAGTTATTCCTAGATCCCTCTGTTCAACTGCATTCCTCAATTCACTACCATTTACCATGTACGTCCTATTTTGATTTGTCCTACCAAGATGTAGCACCTCACACTTATCAGCATTAAACTCCATCTGCCATCTTTCAGCCCACTCTTCCAAATGGCCCAAATCTCTCTGGATACTTTGAAAATCTACTTCATTATCCACACCACGACCTATCTTAGTATCATCTGCAAACTTACTAATCCAATTTACCACACCATCAGCCAGATCATTGATGTACATAACAAACAACAGTGGACCCAACACAGATCCCTGAGGCACCCCACTAGTCACCGGCCTCCAACCTGACAAACAGCCATCCGCCATTACTCTCTGGCATCTCCCATTCAGCCACTGTTGAATCTATCTTGCTACTCCACCATTAATACCCAACAATTGAACCTTCTTTACCAACCTTCCATGTGGAACCTTGGTCAAAGGCCTTACTGAAGTCCATGTAGACAACATCCACCGCTTTACCCTCATCAATTTCCCTAGTAACCTCTTCAAACAATTCAAGAAGATTAGTCAAACATGACGTTCCAGGCACAAATCCATGTTGACTGTTCCTAATCAGACCCTGTTTATCCAGATGATTATATATATTATCTCTAAGTATCCTTTCCATTAATTTGCCCACCACTGACGTCAAACTAACAGGTCTATAATTGCTAGGTTTACTCTTAGAACCCTTTTTAAACAATGGAACAACATGCGCAGTACGCCAATCCTCCGGCACCACTCCCGTTTCTAATGACATTTGAAATATTTCTGTCATAGCCCCTGCTATTTCTACACTAACTTCCCTCAATGTCCTAGGGAATATCCTGTCAGGACCTGGAGACTTATCCACTTTTATATTTTTCAAAAGTGTCAGTGCTTCCTCTTCTTTGATCCTCATAGTTTTCATAGCTACCCTACTTGTTTCCCTAACCTCACATAATTCAATATCCTTCTCCTTGGTGAATACCGAAGAAAATAATTTGTTCAATATCTCCCCCATCTCTTTTGGCTCTGCAGATAACTGTCCACTCTGACTCTCTAATGGACCAATTTTATCCCTCGTTATCCTTTATTAATATAGCTGTAGAAACCCTTTGGATTCACTTTCACCTTACTTGCCAAAGCAACCTCATATCTTCTTTTAGCTTTTCTAATTTCATTCTTAAGATTCTTTTTACATTCTTTATACTCCTCAAGCACCTCATTTACTCCATGCTGCCTATATTTATTGTAGATCCCTCTCTTTTTCTGACCCGTGTCCAATTTCCCTTGACTTCCCATGGCTCTTTCCAATGATTACTCTTTCCTTTCAACCGAACAGGGTTATAAAGATTCTGTACTCTTAAAATTTCACCTTTAAATGTCCTCCATTTCTCTATTACATCCTTCCCATAAAACAAAATGTCCCAATTCCCTCCTTTTAAATCCTTTTGCATCTCCTCAAAGTTAGCCTTTCTCCAATCAAAAATCTCAACCCTTGGTCCATTTCTGACCTTCTCCATAATTATATTGAAACTAATGGCATTGTGATCACTGGACCAGAAGTGCTCCCCAACACATACTTCCATCACCTGACCTGTCTCATTTCCTAACAGGAGGTCCAGCACTGCCCCATCTCTGGTAGGTACCTCTATGTATCCAAGTAAATCCAAGTAAACAACATCCACTGAGTCTCTTTGGTCTATCCTGTTATCTTCAAAGAATTACACATTTGACCTCAGCTACTACATCTCAGCAGGAAGTTGGGAAGAAGAAGTGAGGGAAAATACAGACATCTCTCCAATCTGAACAATCCTGTTAGTCTGCTTCAATCTAATGACAAGAAAGAATGACGGGAACCTTGAGAAACAGATTTACTTGAATTTCCACGGAGAATAATAGAATGCAACACTGAAAATGAAAAGTAATATGTAAAATATTGCATTGATCATCTGTGGCATGTGGGAAGAAACTAATTGGCTGACCAGCACTTTTATTTTAGACTTTACTTTCGAGATACAGCATGGAAACAGGTCCTTCACCCCACCGAGTTCGTGCCGACCAGCGATCACCCCGAACACTAACACTATCCTACACGCTAGGGACAATTTACAATTTTTTACCAAAGCCAAATAACCTGCAAACCTGTACGTCTTTGGAGTGTGGGAGGAAACCAAAGCACTCAGGATCTCTGGTGCTGTAAGGCAGCAACTCTACTGCTGTGCCACTGAACCACCCTTCCAGGAGAGCTGTTTTTCATAAATCAGACTGGTCCCAATACAATTGCCAGTTTTATTTTACTTTTTGTCAACACACTGTAACAGTTATAATCAGATTCACAGGTTAAAAAGATAATAAACAGGTTATGGGACTGTCCCACTTACACAACTTTTTAGGCGACTACATGAGACTATGAGGTCGCCACAAGGTCGCCACATGTTCGCTGGAGTTTGCCGGGGTGTCGCTTGCGTGCGTGAGTAGTTCCCGCATTCTCATAACTAGTCGCGGCGATCAGAATGTTGACGCCATGGAGAGTAGTGAGAATTCACGTGATGTAGGTGCAGTGGTAGCGGGTTGCCAGAAGGTCGTAGGTTGTCATAGGTTGTCGTAGGTTGTCGCCGGTACTGACTGGTGAATTTCATTGGCTCATTGAGAAAAAAACGTAAACAGTAGTTTTCAGAGCCAAGGATAACCGACCGGTAATGTTATATGTCCGCCGAGCTTCACACCCGTGTATCTCTGCCTTCTTAAAAGTTGTCTCCACTCCTCCTCCCCTCTTCCCCCCCCCCCCCTCCCCCTCCCCCCATCTTTTAAAGGAGTAACGTGACAGTCGCCGTTCCAGTCGCCAGTCAGCGACCTGCTACAACTTGACAGTCGCCGTCAGTCGCCTGAAAAATCGCCTAAGTGGGACAGGCCCATTACTCTTTCTGCATTTAGACTTCAGTTTCCTCCAGCACACAAAACAGCACAGCATAGATTGCCCTCTTCCTAAAATAAAAATAAAACTTTTAATCCACACTCCAAAGATGTACAGATTTGTAGATTAATTGGCTTGATAAATGTAAAAAATGTCCCTAGTGGGTGTAGGGTAGGGTTAATATGCGGGGATGGCTGGTCGGCGCAGACACGGTGGACCGAAAGGCCTGTTTCCGTGCTGTATCACTAAACTAAATTAAACTAAACAAAACTGAAACATGTTGAAAATATTCAGCATCTGTGGAGTGAAGAGTTTGACATCCTCTTGTGAGTTTTAATGAAAGGTCATCTGCCTGAAATGTTAACATGTTTCTTGAAACGTTTCTTTCTTAGTTTATTTTATTGTCATATGTACCGAGGTACAGCAAAACATTTTTGTTGCATGCTAACCAGTCAATGGAAACATTATACATGATTACAATTTCCCTGGTTGCAGTTTTATTCGCTATGTATTTCCAGCATTTATGTTTTCTTTTGGCATTCCTAACATCGCAGATTATTTTATTTCAAAGATGAAGTTATCATTAACATACAGAGCAACTTGGTCAGTGCAACACGTATGATAAAAAGAAAGAAATGGAGGTGGTGCAAAAAATGATTTATAAGGATGATATCAGTTCTAAATCATAATCCCTTAATTCCTTTAATACCACACTAACTGGGCCATCTCTCTGTTGGGCAGCATGGTGGCGCAGTGGTAGAGTTGCTACCTTACAGTGCCAGACACCAGGGTTCGATCCTGATTACAGGTGCTGTCTGTCTGGAGTTTGTACATTCTCCCCGTGACCGCATGAGTATCTCTGGGATCTCCGGTTTCCACCCACATAGCAGAGATGTATAGGCTAGTTGCCTTGGTATAATGATAAAAATTCTCCCTACTGCGATGGTGTTAGTGTGTGGAGATCACTAGTCGCCACAGACACAGTGAGCCGAAGGGCCTGTTTCCGTGCTGTATCTCTAAACCTAAACCTGAATGAACTCAATGATTGAACATCCACAGCCCACTGGAATGGAGAATTCCAAAGTCCCATCACTTAATGAGTGAAGAAATAGGTCTTCATTTCAGCTCTAAATGCTCTAAACTTTATTCTGAAACTTTGACGGCAGTTCAATACAGCAAGTGATTGAGCTCAGTAAGACTTCCGAAAATTGTGTAGAAAGTTTGTGAATGTCAAAGACATTTTGGATAGTGGGCAAGGCCAGTGCAGCAATTTGGGAAAAGAACTGCATCGCTTGCAGGCTGTAAACGTATTTTACACCATTTCTGTGGCGGGAATTCGTGTTCTTGCCTTGATGGTATTTATATCTGGAGTGCAGGGTCTTGCCAGTCAGAATCAGGACAAATAAAGGTCCTTGCTGGGGGATCTAGGCAGTTAGGTGATTAGTGAATTCAGCAGTTTGCTGGTGCCAAGAAATGCTGGGCCAATAATTATTTATGAATTTTATTGTTAAATATTGTGTCATAGAGTCGTAGAGTCATTCAGCATGGAAACCAACCCCTTTGGGGCAACTTGCCCATACCAACCAAGATGCCACCATCTACACTAGTCAAACCTGCCTGTGTTTGGCCCATATCCCCCCAAATCTTTCCTATCCATGTACCTGTTCAAATGCCTTTAAAATGTTGTTATAGTACCTGCCTCAAGTACCTCATCTGGCAGCTCATTCTGTCTACCCAACACCGCCTGTGTGAAAATATTGCCCCTCAGGTTTCTATTAAATGTGTGCCCATCTCACCTTAAACCTATGTCTCCTGGTTCTTGATTCCCAACTCTGAGTAAAAGACTCTGTGCATCTACCCTATCTATTCCTCTGCTTTCAAAAAATGCTTTGGATCATTAATGCTTTGTTAAAAGCACTGTATATATACAGGCCACCTCTGGATCATTGCTCATTCCTTGTGTATATGCATCAGTCCCTTTTCCATCAACCTTCTGCTGAGAAATTTCCAAGGGCTGCACACAGTCGGTGTTACCTTTCCAGCAATGGTAAACTGATTTTGCTGCATGCAGCAAATTAATGGCAACCACAGTAATGAAATGAGAGTGACTGCAAGGAATTTTTCAGCCATGATTTTTTTTTTTTCAATTTATTTCCAGTTAAATAGTTTAGAATATTACATATAAACCCGCTCACTGGCTGTTTTGTCTCGTGTTTTCCTTGTGGTGATATCATCTTCATGTTTCCCAACCATATTAAGAAGCATGTCTGTTTTACAGTCTGGAGATCAGTAGAAGGGTATGCAGTATGGCACAGTGATTTGAACATCAGAGGCCTTGTTGACACCCACTTCAAATTACCTCTCTTGTTCCCTCTTCAAGGTCAGTTACTCCGTTAGTTAAAGGTCATGGCAACCTAGACATCTTCATCCAATTTAAACTATCTTCTTTTACCAACATCATGGTTTCTGCTAACAGCTGCGACTTTACTCTGTTGAATCAAACCTCCTGTGACTACTCTACTTTCCTTTCCTGCCTTCAATTCAACTTGTCTACTCCAGTAATTACAATTGGCTGCATATCAACTTCAAGTCTTTTAACAACTGAAATTTATCTCAATTTAAAGGATCAAAAAGTTGTCATTTATTGATTTAGCATATAATGAGTTTAATGAAGCACCATAAAGCTAAAATTAATGTAACATTTGTGTGTTTTTTTTGTCAATACTGGAATCATTAAAAAACTCCATTCCTCCAAGTGTTTCAGGATAGTGATTTGACATACTAAACTTGTTAACAACAATATTATGTACAATATTATGTAAATTTTGCATTTGCATTAGCGTGTTACAATTCATAAAAAATCCTGAAAATAAAAGCAGAGGTATTCATGTCTTCTGAATCAGTCACCCGGGGGTCTGAAATCTCCAGTCTTTGGGAACATCTTCCTGTTATGATTTTCTGGGTTTCTATGCAACCACCTTTCATTTTTCTAAACTCCAATGGATATAGATCAAATTGTCACAGTCTATCCTCACAGTTCATTTCTGACATCCCTATGTCTAGTGAAACTTCATTGCAGTCTCTCCATTGTACAGCTTCCTTCCTCGGATAAGGAGACCAAAACTAGGCCCCAAACTACAGACAGATGTTGCCACGACCAAGTACAGTCACACCAATATATTCTTGCTCACATCTTACTGGAATTAATTACCTTTCTAACTGCTCACACTCTACAACAGGACACCTAAGTCTCATTGCATTTTCCCTTTTTACAAGCTAACACCATTCAGAAAATAATCTGCTTTCAGTTTTTAGACGCAAGGTGGTGAGGCAAACCTCACATATATCTATGTTATCCAACTTTTATTGTATTGTTCCTCTTTTGAATCATGTGCTATGAATTACGACATGAACTGATAATTATTTCCCACACACTGAAAAATAATGCTTGGCCTGTCAGAATAATGTAATCAATAAACAACACTTAACATATTAAACAATTATGAATACTTGACATTTGACTGCCTTATGAGGCGGTGCCATATGTAAAAAATACTTTGGAAAAAACTAAAAATAATTTGCTCTCCATTATTTTGTAAATTTCACAGTCTCAACAGTTTAGTGTGGGTTTGAACATTGAACACACAACCGTACACACTGGAACAGGCCCTTCGGCCCATTATATCTGACCGGAACATGATTCCAAGACCAACTTATCTGTCTGCACATAATCCATATCCCTCCAATTCCTGCATTTCTATGTGCTTATCCAGAAGTCTCTTAAATGCCACTATTGTATCTGCCTGCACAACCATGTCTGGCAGTGTGTTTCAGCCACTCACTACCCTTTATGTAAAAAACTAACCCCACACATTTTCTTTTTGCCTCTGTCACTTTAAAGTTAAAGCCTTTAGTATTTGATATTTCCATCTTCAGTCCACAAGCTCAGTCCTCAGCTTGTGTCATCTGCAAACCTACAAACCAGGCTACATACATTTAAGGTTATGGAGTCTTACAGCACAAAAACCGCGGCCACGGTGGTGCAGCGGTAGAGTTGCTGCCTTACAGCGCTTGCAGCACTGGAGACCCGGGTTCGACCCCGACTCCGGGTGCTGTCTGTGCGGAGTTTTACGTTCTCCTGTGGCCGTGTGGGTTTTCTCCGAGATCTTCAGTTTCCTCCACACTCCAAAGATGTACATTTATGTAGGTTAATTGGCTTGGTGTATGTGTAAATTGTCCCTACTATGTGCAGGATGGTGTTAATGTGCAGGGATTACTGGTCAGTGCGGACTCGGTAGGCCTGTTTCCGCAATGTATTTCTAAACTAAAACTAGTCATTTATAGATATCACGAACAACAGAGGTCCCAACACAAATCCCCGCGGAACTTTACTTGTTACATACCTCCAGCTTAAATGTCATCCTTCCACCAGGGCCTATGAGAGGGGGGTGCGGGGGTATATCGGACCCAGACCCAGGGTCCAAAGGGGGGCCCGGGAGCCAAAGGAGGGGGGGGGGGGGGGGGGGGGCGGGAATTTCCTTAAATCTCAGAAAATGTTTACATATATGCATAGTTTTATATATCATAATTCGTAGAAAATGTGATCCATAATAAAGGAAGGAATTTTAACTAGTGAGTGTGAGGGCAGGGTAACCTGATTAAAAGAGGGGGAAGGGGAAGAGCCATAACTACTGATGGGGAGGGGGTGGGGGAGGGGAGGGGAGTGGGGTGTAAGGGAGGGGGTGTGGGGGAGGGCGGGTGTGGGGGAGGGGAGATGTGGGGGGGAGGAGGAGATGGGGGAAGAGGGGAGGGGAGGGGGAATGCGTGGGGGAGCGGGTGTGTGGGGGAGGGGTGTGTGGGGGAGGGAATGTTTGTGGGGGGGGGGGGCTTTGGGGGAGGGGGGTGTACGGGGGGGGGGGAACCTTCAAAACCTTCATAACTTTTGTCCTATTTCACCGATCGGAACAAAACTCATTTCAGTTGCAGTAGAGGAGAATAACCATATATAACCATATAGCAATTACAGCACGGAAACAGGCCATCTCGGCCATTCTAGTCCGTGCTGAACACTTACTCTCACCTAGTCCCATCTACCTGCACTCAGACCATAAGCCTCAATTCCTTTCCCGTCCATATACCTATCCAATTTATTTTTAAATGATAAAATCGAACCTGCCTCCACCACTTTCACTGGAAGCTCATTCCACACAGCTACCACTCTCTGAGTAAAGAAGTTCCCCCTCATGTTACCCCTAAACTTTTGTCCCTTAATTCTCGAATCATGTCCTCTTGTTTGAATCTTCCCTACTCTCAATGGAAAAAGCATAACCACGTCAACTCTGTCTATCCCTCTCATAAATTTAAAGACCTCTATCAAGTCCCCCCTTAACCTTCTGCGCTCCAAAGAATAAAGACCTATCTTGTTCAACCTTTCTCTGTAACTTTGGTGCTGAAACCGAGGCAACATTCTAGTAAATCTCCTCTGCACTCTCTCTATTTTGTTGACATCTATATTACTAAAAGTCTGATCTTGACCGCTTTTGGCCCACTGTGGTGCGGTTTCTGAGAGAACGCCTACGGCCGTCATTTTTGGACACCTCGCTCAGAGATCACCTCCGCCTTCCTGGACCAGAGGATTTTTCCCATCGATGAAAAATCAGAGAGATATTAATGTTTTTTTTAAAATCCCCATTCTCTCTGCTGCCCCCGCTGGTGGAAGGGGAAGGGACGATAAAACCCGGACGTGTCGTGCTTCAGTCAGTCTCTGTCAGACCCAGGAAGCGAGAGGGTCACGGCTCTCTGAGCTGCGAATAACTCTGAACGCACGTCTACAGGGTGAGTCCCCTCGATGCGGCTGTAAAGTTTGTGTTCACGAAATGAATTTTGGTTGTCAGGTGTGGCTGCAGCCCAATTGTTTGCCTCGCCTTTAAAAAAAAGTTTGTTTTCACAAAATGAATTTTGGTTGTCAGGTGTGGCTGCAGCTCAATTTTTTGCCGTCCCTTTTTTTTAAAGTTTGTGTTCACAAAATTAATTTTGGTTGTCAGGTGTGGCTGCAGCCCAATTGTTTGCCTCGCCTATTTAAAAAAGTTTGTGTTCACAAAATGAATTTTGGTGGTCAGGTGTGGCTGCAGCCCAATTGTTTGCCTCGCATTTTTTTTAAAGTTTGTGTTCACAAAATGAATTTTGGTTGTCAGGTGGCTGCAGCCCAATTGTTTGCCTCGCCTTTTTAAAAAGTTTGTGTTCACAAAATGAATTTTGGTTGTCAGGTGTGGCTGCAGCCCAATTGCTTGCCTCGCCTTTTTAAAAGTTTGTGTTCACAAAATGTATTTTGGTTGTCAGGTGGCTGCAGCCCAATTGTTTGCCTCGACCTTTTTTTAAAGTTTGTGTTCACAAAATGAATTTTGGTTGTCAGGTGTGGTTGCAGCCCAATTGTTTGCCTCGCCTTTTTTTAAAAGTTTGTGTTCGCAAAATGAATTTTGGTTGTCAGGTGGCTGCAGCCCAATTGTTTGCCTCGACTTTTTTTTAAAGTTTGTGTTCACAAAATGAATTTTGGTTGTCAGGTGTGGCTGCAGCCCAATTGTTTGCCTCGCCTTTTTTTAAAAGTTTGTGTTCGCAAAATGAATTTTGGTTGTCAGGTGGCTGCAGCCCAATTGTTTGCCTCGACTTTTTTTTAAAGTTTGTGTTCACAAAATGAATTTTGGTTGTCAGGTGTGGCTGCAGCCCAATTGTTTGCCTCGTTGCAACAATTGGCTGCCAGCCCAAGAATGCATTCGGCCCACCATGTCTATACTAGCCCTCTGGAAACCAGTACCTTCTGCCCGCAACACCCATACTAGCGCAACAGACAGCCCCCCCCCCCACACTGGCGAGCAATATTGGAATTGGTGGAGAGGTGGAATATTGCGTTGGTGACCAGCCCTCCCGTGTGATGCTGGGACCCAACGGGTCCCACTTAGTCTAGTCTTTCCTATAATTTGGCGACCAAAATCGTACACCATATTCCAGAATTGGCCTCACCAATGCCCTGTACAATTTTAACATTACATCCCAACTTCTATACTCAATGCTCTGATTTATAAAGGCCAGCACACCAAAAGCTTTCTTTACCACCCTATCTACGTGAGATTCCACCTTCAGGGAACTATGCACAGTTATTCCTAGATCCCTCTGTTCAACTGCATTCCTCAATTCACTACCATTTACCATGTACGTCCTATTTTGATTTGTCCTACCAAGATGTAGCACCTCACACTTATCAGCATTAAACTCCATCTGCCATCTTTCAGCCCACTCTTCCAAATGGCCCAAATCTCTCTGGATACTTTGAAAATCTACTTCATTATCCACACCACGACCTATCTTAGTATCATCTGCAAACTTACTAATCCAATTTACCACACCATCAGCCAGATCATTGATGTACATAACAAACAACAGTGGACCCAACACAGATCCCTGAGGCACCCCACTAGTCACCGGCCTCCAACCTGACAAACAGCCATCCGCCATTACTCTCTGGCATCTCCCATTCAGCCACTGTTGAATCTATCTTGCTACTCCACCATTAATACCCAACAATTGAACCTTCTTTACCAACCTTCCATGTGGAACCTTGGTCAAAGGCCTTACTGAAGTCCATGTAGACAACATCCACCGCTTTACCCTCATCAATTTCCCTAGTAACCTCTTCAAACAATTCAAGAAGATTAGTCAAACATGACGTTCCAGGCACAAATCCATGTTGACTGTTCCTAATCAGACCCTGTTTATCCAGATGATTATATATATTATCTCTAAGTATCCTTTCCATTAATTTGCCCACCACTGACGTCAAACTAACAGGTCTATAATTGCTAGGTTTACTCTTAGAACCCTTTTTAAACAATGGAACAACATGCGCAGTACGCCAATCCTCCGGCACCACTCCCGTTTCTAATGACATTTGAAATATTTCTGTCATAGCCCCTGCTATTTCTACACTAACTTCCCTCAATGTCCTAGGGAATATCCTGTCAGGACCTGGAGACTTATCCACTTTTATATTTTTCAAAAGTGTCAGTGCTTCCTCTTCTTTGATCCTCATAGTTTTCATAGCTACCCTACTTGTTTCCCTAACCTCACATAATTCAATATCCTTCTCCTTGGTGAATACCGAAGAAAATAATTTGTTCAATATCTCCCCCATCTCTTTTGGCTCTGCAGATAACTGTCCACTCTGACTCTCTAATGGACCAATTTTATCCCTCGTTATCCTTTATTAATATAGCTGTAGAAACCCTTTGGATTCACTTTCACCTTACTTGCCAAAGCAACCTCATATCTTCTTTTAGCTTTTCTAATTTCATTCTTAAGATTCTTTTTACATTCTTTATACTCCTCAAGCACCTCATTTACTCCATGCTGCCTATATTTATTGTAGATCCCTCTCTTTTTCTGACCCGTGTCCAATTTCCCTTGACTTCCCATGGCTCTTTCCAATGATTACTCTTTCCTTTCAACCGAACAGGGTTATAAAGATTCTGTACTCTTAAAATTTCACCTTTAAATGTCCTCCATTTCTCTATTACATCCTTCCCATAAAACAAAATGTCCCAATTCCCTCCTTTTAAATCCTTTTGCATCTCCTCAAAGTTAGCCTTTCTCCAATCAAAAATCTCAACCCTTGGTCCATTTCTGACCTTCTCCATAATTATATTGAAACTAATGGCATTGTGATCACTGGACCAGAAGTGCTCCCCAACACATACTTCCATCACCTGACCTGTCTCATTTCCTAACAGGAGGTCCAGCACTGCCCCATCTCTGGTAGGTACCTCTATGTATCCAAGTAAATCCAAGTAAACAACATCCACTGAGTCTCTTTGGTCTATCCTGTTATCTTCAAAGAATTACACATTTGACCTCAGCTACTACATCTCAGCAGGAAGTTGGGAAGAAGAAGTGAGGGAAAATACAGACATCTCTCCAATCTGAACAATCCTGTTAGTCTGCTTCAATCTAATGACAAGAAAGAATGACGGGAACCTTGAGAAACAGATTTACTTGAATTTCCACGGAGAATAATAGAATGCAACACTGAAAATGAAAAGTAATATGTAAAATATTGCATTGATCATCTGTGGCATGTGGGAAGAAACTAATTGGCTGACCAGCACTTTTATTTTAGACTTTACTTTCGAGATACAGCATGGAAACAGGTCCTTCACCCCACCGAGTTCGTGCCGACCAGCGATCACCCCGAACACTAACACTATCCTACACGCTAGGGACAATTTACAATTTTTTACCAAAGCCAAATAACCTGCAAACCTGTACGTCTTTGGAGTGTGGGAGGAAACCAAAGCACTCAGGATCTCTGGTGCTGTAAGGCAGCAACTCTACTGCTGTGCCACTGAACCACCCTTCCAGGAGAGCTGTTTTTCATAAATCAGACTGGTCCCAATACAATTGCCAGTTTTATTTTACTTTTTGTCAACACACTGTAACAGTTATAATCAGATTCACAGGTTAAAAAGATAATAAACAGGTTATGGGACTGTCCCACTTACACAACTTTTTAGGCGACTACATGAGACTATGAGGTCGCCACAAGGTCGCCACATGTTCGCTGGAGTTTGCCGGGGTGTCGCTTGCGTGCGTGAGTAGTTCCCGCATTCTCATAACTAGTCGCGGCGATCAGAATGTTGACGCCATGGAGAGTAGTGAGAATTCACGTGATGTAGGTGCAGTGGTAGCGGGTTGCCAGAAGGTCGTAGGTTGTCATAGGTTGTCGTAGGTTGTCGCCGGTACTGACTGGTGAATTTCATTGGCTCATTGAGAAAAAAACGTAAACAGTAGTTTTCAGAGCCAAGGATAACCGACCGGTAATGTTATATGTCCGCCGAGCTTCACACCCGTGTATCTCTGCCTTCTTAAAAGTTGTCTCCACTCCTCCTCCCCTCTTCTCCCCCCTCTCCTCCCCCTCCCCCCATCTTTTAAAGGAGTAACGTGACAGTCGCCGTTCCAGTCGCCAGTCAGCGACCTGCTACAACTTGACAGTCGCCGTCAGTCGCCTGAAAAATCGCCTAAGTGGGACAGGCCCATTACTCTTTCTGCATTTAGACTTCAGTTTCCTCCAGCACACAAAACAGCACAGCATAGATTGCCCTCTTCCTAAAATAAAAATAAAACTTTTAATCCACACTCCAAAGATGTACAGATTTGTAGATTAATTGGCTTGATAAATGTAAAAAATGTCCCTAGTGGGTGTAGGGTAGGGTTAATATGCGGGGATGGCTGGTCGGCGCAGACACGGTGGACCGAAAGGCCTGTTTCCGTGCTGTATCACTAAACTAAATTAAACTAAACAAACTGAAACATGTTGAAAATATTCAGCATCTGTGGAGTGAAGAGTTTGACATCCTCTTGTGAGTTTTAATGAAAGGTCATCTGCCTGAAATGTTAACATGTTTCTTGAAACGTTTCTTTCTTAGTTTATTTTATTGTCATATGTACCGAGGTACAGCAAAACATTTTTGTTGCATGCTAACCAGTCAATGGAAACATTATACATGATTACAATTTCCCTGGTTGCAGTTTTATTCGCTATGTATTTCCAGCATTTATGTTTTCTTTTGGCATTCCTAACATCGCAGATTATTTTATTTCAAAGATGAAGTTATCATTAACATACAGAGCAACTTGGTCAGTGCAACACGTATGATAAAAAGAAAGAAATGGAGGTGGTGCAAAAAATGATTTATAAGGATGATATCAGTTCTAAATCATAATCCCTTAATTCCTTTAATACCACACTAACTGGGCCATCTCTCTGTTGGGCAGCATGGTGGCGCAGTGGTAGAGTTGCTACCTTACAGTGCCAGACACCAGGGTTCGATCCTGATTACAGGTGCTGTCTGTCTGGAGTTTGTACATTCTCCCCGTGACCGCATGAGTATCTCTGGGATCTCCGGTTTCCACCCACATAGCAGAGATGTATAGGCTAGTTGCCTTGGTAACTTGGTAACTTGGTAATGATAAAAATTCTCCCTACTGCGATGGTGTTAGTGTGTGGAGATCACTAGACGCCGCAGACACAGTGAGCCGAAGGGCCTGTTTCCGTGCTGTATCTCTAAACCTAAACCTGAATGAACTCAATGATTGAACGTCCACAGCCCACTGGAATGGAGAATTCCAAAGTCCCATCACTTAATGAGTGAAGAAATAGGTCTTCATTTCAGCTCTAAATGCTCTAAACTTTATTCTGAAACTTTGACGGCAGTTCAATACAGCAAGTGATTGAGCTCAGTAAGACTTCCGAAAATTGTGTAGAAAGTTTGTGAATGTCAAAGTCATTTTGGATAGTGGGCAAGGCCAGTGCAGCAATTTGGGAAAAGAACTGCATCGCTTGCAGGCTGTAAAAGTATTTTACACCATTTCTGTGGCGGGAATTCGTGTTCTTGCCTTGATGGTATTTATATCTGGAGTGCAGGGTCTTGCCAGTCAGAATCAGGACAAATAAAGGTCCTTGCTGGGGGATCTAGGCAGTTAGGTGATTAGTGAATTCAGCAGTTTGCTGGTGCCAAGAAATGCTGGGCCAATAATTCTTTATGAATTTTATTGTTAAATATTGTGTCATAGAGTCGTAGAGTCATTCAGCATGGAAACCAGCCCCTTTGGGGCAACTTGCCCATATCAACCAAGATGCCACCATCTACACTAGTCAAACCTGCCTGTGTTTGGCCCATATCCCCCCCAAATCTTTCCTATCCATGTACCTGTTCAAATGCCTTTAAAATGTTGTTATAGTACCTGCCTCAAGTACCTCATCTGGCAGCTCATTCTGTCTACCCAACACCGCCTGTGTGAAAATATTGCCCCTCAGGTTTCTATTAAATGTGTGCCCATCTCACCTTAAACCTATGTCTCCTGGTTCTTGATTCCCCAACTCTGAGTAAAAGACTCTGTGCATCTACCCTATCTATTCCTCTGCTTTCAAAAAATGCTTTGGATCATTAATGCTTTGTTAAAAGCACTGTATATATACAGGCCACCTCTGGATCATTGCTCATTCCTTGTGTATATGCATCAGTCCCTTTTCCATCAACCTTCTGCTGAGAAATTTCCAAGGGCTGCACACAGTCGGTGTTACTTTTCCAGCAATGGTAAACTGATTTTGCTGCATGCAGCAAATTAATGGCAACCACAGTAATGAAATGAGAGTGACTGCAAGGAATTTTTCAGCCATGATTTTTTTTTTTTCAATTTATTTCCAGTTAAATAGTTTAGAATATTACATATAAACCCGCTCACTGGCTGTTTTGTCTCGTGTTTTCCTTGTGGTGATATCATCTTCATGTTTCCCAACCATATTAAGAAGCATGTCTGTTTTACAGTCTGGAGATCAGTAGAAGGGTATGCAGTATGGCACAGTGATTTGAACATCAGAGGCCTTGTTGACACCCACTTCAAATTACCTCTCTTGTTCCCTCTTCAAGGTCAGTTACTCCGTTAGTTAAAGGTCATGGCAACCTAGACATCTTCATCCAATTTAAACTATCTTCTTTTACCAACATCATTGGTTTCTGCTAACAGCTGCGACTTTACTCTGTTGAATCAAACCTCCTGTGACTTACTCTACTTTCCTTTCCTGCCTTCAATTCAACTTGTCTACTCCAGTAATTACAATTGGCTGCATATCAACTTCAAGTCTTTTAACAACTGAAATTTATCTCAATTTAAAGGATCAAAAAGTTGTCATTTATTGATTTAGCATATAATGAGTTTAATGAAGCACCATAAAGCTAAAATTAATGTAACATTTGTGTGTTTTTTTTGTCAATACTGGAATCATTAAAAAACTCCATTCCTCCAAGTGTTTCAGGATAGTGATTTGACATACTAAACTTGTTAACAACAATATTATGTACAATATTATGTAAATTTTGCATTTGCATTAGCGTGTTACAATTCATAAAAAATCCTGAAAATAAAAGCAGAGGTATTCATGTCTTCTGAATCAGTCACCCGGGGGTCTGAAATCTCCAGTCTTTGGGAACATCTTCCTGTTATGATTTTCTGGGTTTCTATGCAACCACCTTTCATTTTTCTAAACTCCAATGGATATAGATCAAATTGTCACAGTCTATCCTCACAGTTCATTTCTGACATCCCTATGTCTAGTGAAACTTCATTGCAGTCTCTCCATTGTACAGCTTCCTTCCTCGGATAAGGAGACCAAAACTAGGCCCCAAACTACAGACAGATGTTGCCACGACCAAGTACAGTCACACCAATATATTCTTGCTCACATCTTACTGGAATTAATTACCTTTCTAACTGCTCACACTCTACAACAGGACACCTAAGTCTCATTGCATTTTCCCTTTTTACAAGCTAACACCATTCAGAAAATAATCTGCTTTCAGTTTTTAGACGCAAGGTGGTGAGGCAAACCTCACATATATCTATGTTATCCAACTTTTATTGTATTGTATCGTATCATTATATTTGCTTAGGTGTGCATTTATCCCTTCACCCAACTTATCTAAATCATAATGGAGCCTCTTTGATTCTGAAGAAAGGTCCCATTCAAAAACATTGTTTGTCCATTTCCTCCATGTTGCCTGACACAAGTTCTTCCAGAGCTTTGCTTTTTGCTCAATATTCCAGTATCTGCAGTCTCTTGTGTCTCTGTCGGATCCTCTTTACATTCTCACATTTCCCTCAGCTATGTCATCTACAAAGCTACAATTGTTTTTCTCATCCAATCGTGGGTATACATTGTGAATGTCATTTCTCATCACTTTAATTGATGTGATTTATTTTTACCTGTGGGCACAGAATATTTCTGAGATTTGTCCTAAGGCAGTACACTGAAGATTGAACCAACCAACAGTATATTCATTATTATTCTGACCCTGTAGGTGGGATATCAGAGAGCTATCTAACTTGCCTTGACTGACAAGTGGTGAATGTAGCAGCATAATATTGAGCTACTGAACTCTAATTCAGAGGCCAGGACTACAGATCCAGAGGTGTGAATTTGAAACATCAGTAAAATATGGAGTAGTCAGTGGTGGTAAAGATTACAATCTAAAAATATATATTTTGTTCATCAATCTCCCTCCAGGAACGAAATAGACTTTTTAAAACATACTTGGTTTTTATTTGAATCAAAAAAAGTGGTTGATTCTTAATGTAAAAACAAGGAACTGCAGATGCTGATTTACACAAAATGACACTAAGTGCTAGTGTACTCAGCAGGTCAGGCAGCATCTCTGGAGATTATCGATAGGTGACATTTCAGGTTGGAACCCTTCTTCAGACTGATTGACCTGCTGAGTTACTCCAGTACAGTACTTAGTTTCCCTGTGTTTGATTCTTAACTTAATCTGAAGTGATCAACCCCTAACATTCTCTAATATTGACTGGGTTACCAAATTAATACCGTTTATGGTCATTAAGGAAGATCATTAAATGCTGGCATGATCAGTTATGTCTACATCCCATGAATTAACAACAACAAAAAAACCTAGTAGGGAAGCTTGAAACTTAAATCTCTGGCCTGCCAAACATATTTTTTTCATCAGCTAATTAAACAGTAGCACATAGATCGGTGCAAAAAGTCACACAGCTGTTCAGAGCTCATCTATCCAGCCATTCAAATAAATTGCTTGAAGCTGAGTGTATCTGAGGGATGAGAAAAGGATAGAACAAAATGTTCAGTAACATAGCAGCATACTGACTGCCACAGAAGGTGACATATGGGAGAAGCCCCAAAGCAGCTTTCAATATGACTGCCAAAATTGACGATCACTGTGTCACAATGTATTTTGATTTTCAACGTTTGTACAGGCAGAGGCACCGTTAAGGACAGATCCAGAAAGGAGACAGTGACAGTGATGGAGACAGAAGAGAAAGGCAGTCAGACAAAAGAAAAGCTAAGCATCACTGAGATGGACAGCCTCAGGACAGCCAGCTCAATGTTGCACAAAATAGATGCTACAGGGGATAGATGTTACAGGTGTAATAGAGGGACAGATAGAGGTGGAGAAGTTTGCTTCTTAGTTTAGTTCAGTTTAATTTAGTTATCGCGCTGACCAGCGATCCCCGCACACTAAAACTGGCACTAAAATTGTCACACTGGCGACAATTAACTTTTATACCAAGCCAATTAACATACAAATCTGTACGTCTTTGGAGTGCGGAAGGAAACCAGAGATTTCAGAGAAAACCTACACAGGTTACGGGGAGAACGTACAAACTCCGTACAGAGAGCACCCATATTCAGGATCGAACTCGGTTCTCTAGCACTGTAAGGCAGCAACTCTACCGCTGTGCCACCGTGCCACCCATGAGGCGTAGATGAGGGAGGAAATAACAACATTGTTTAGAGCGGATATCGTTGGGTGATTGTCCAATGAAGCTATATGGGTAGAACTTAGAAACTTGAAGGGTATGACTACTTTGATGGGGCCATATTATACTCCTCCAATAGTCAAAGGCAATTAGAGGAATAACAATGTAGGAGTTTGCAGATAGGTACAGGGATAATAGCGTAGTATTAGTGTGAGATTTAAACTTACCTAAAATTGACCGAGTGAGCCACGGTGCAAAGGGCTTGGATAGGATGGAATTTGTTAAATGTGCCCATGAAAGTTTCCCCAATCCATATATAGTGGACATTACTGAAAAGCCACTATACTGCGCATCCTCTCAGAGAACATGATACGGTAAATGACTGGTCAGTGGGAGAACACTTTGGGACCAGTAACCATAATTTTTTATCCATTTTGAGGTAGTTATGGAGAGGAATAGGCCCGGCCCGGCCCACATGTTGAGGCCTAAATTGGGCCAAGGTCAATTTCGCAGGCATGAAGTGGAAACTTACAGAGCTAATTTAGGAGAGTCTGCTTGCAGGTAACAGTACAGCTGACAAGTGTGAGGCTTTCAAAAGTGAGATTGCAAGAGTATAGGGGTGGCATGTTGCTGACAGCGTGAAGGGCAAGATTGACAAGTTTAGGACACCTTGGTTGATGGGAGATATTAAAGCTCTGGTAAGGAAAAAGAAGGAGGTATATGTCAGATTTAGGCGGTCGGATCAAGTGAAGACCTCTGCAAGTATAAAAAGTGTAGGAGGACACAAGAATGTGACCAGGAAGGCACTTGAAATGGAGCTAGTAGGCAAGGTAATATATTCTATTGGCATATTAAGGGTAGAAGGATAGCTAGGGAAAGAATAGGTCCCCATAAAGATCAGCATGACTGTCTTTGTGTAGAGCAAGATGATGGAGATATTAAATTAATCATTTGTATTACTATGAGAAACTCATAGAGGCGTAAAAATTGAGGCATATGAGTTGTGATGTCTTAGATCAGGTATGAATAGTAAAAGAGGAGGTATTGGGCATTTTAAAACATATTAAAACAGGCATGTCCCCAACAATCTTCAGATGCCCATTGAAAACATTTGATTGAGATGCATTACAGCATGGTTTAGCATGCTTACCTAATTGGGAAGATATTGAGTACAAATAGTGGGACATCATAATGCAGCTATTCAAGTTCTTGTGAGACTACATTTGGAATGTTGTGTGCAGTTCTGGATATCATTAAGTTGGAAGGGGTACAGAAGAAATTCATCAGAATGTTACCTGGATTTGTGGGCTTGTATAGGAATAGATTTGAAAAACTTGGAGTTTTCTCTTAGGAATGTAGCAGAAAGACCTTATTGAGTGATACAAGATCATGAAGGGCTTGGGTAAGGTGAATGCTCACGATCTTTTTTCCCAGGGTAGAGAATTCAACAACTAGAGGGCACTGGACTAAGTGGGACCCATTGGGTCCCTGTCACACAGGAGGCTTGGGCCCCCAACACAATATTCCACCACTCACCCATAGCCCCCAACTGCACAGGTGCAGCTCATTTACCCTCATCCCTAGCACTCTCTCCCCCTCCTCTTCACCCCTCCCTCTTCTTTCCCCTCTCCTCCTCCCCTCCCCAAATCCCTCCCTCACCTCACTCTCCCTCTCCTTTCCCCTACCCCCAGTCACTCACTCCGTTCCTCCCTCCATAACTCCTCTCCCATCCCTACCCCCCTCATATCCCTCTATTCCCCACTCCTCACCTCCCTCTATTCCCCACTCCCTACCTCCCCCACCTCCCCCCCTCCTCTACTCTCCCTCCTCCCCCACTCTCATTCCTCACCTCCTCCCTCTTCTTTTCCCTCTCGTCCTACCCTCCCCCAATCCCTCCCTCACCTCTCCTTTCCCCTACCTTCAGTCACTCCCTCCCTCCCTCATTAACTCCTCTCCCCTCCCTACTCCCCTCCTCTCCCTCTATCCCCTCTCCTCCCCTCCTCTCCCTCCCCAGGATCTCGAGGTTGCCGCTCCTCTCCCTTCTTGCTTGCCCCGGAGGAGCTTCCAGGCTGATTCAGAGCCATGCCTTGAATCGGCCTGGAAGCCCCAGCAGTTCCGGCCGCACCAGTGTGTGGGTGGGGTGGGGGGAGAGCTCGGAGATAAGACGAGGAAGATCAATGGGGGAGAGAGGGTTATCATGGGGGAGGGGGCAGGAGCCAGCGAGGGGGACCAGAGAGGAAGGGGCTGGAGCTGCGGGCCATTTGATGGTGGTGTATTTGAGACTCACAGAGGGCGCTGGACGCTCTCCTCCACCGGGATCAGATTCACCGCTTTCCATTTGGCGACATATGCTGTGCCGCGCCACTCCCGGTCCCTCTGAAAATTGTGTCCGGTTGGAGACCTCCGCCGCCCACCAACAGCGCCCCGAAGCTCCAGTAAAGACGCAATGGTGCAGGAATGGGGTGGACCGTCCCGGAGAGTGACAGGAGAAGAGACCAATCATAGCGCTATCGCATACCAATTTTGCGCAAATAGAAAAACCGTCTAAAGCCGAAGAGCACAACATCAGAGTAGATAGATAGATAGATAGATAGATAGATAGATAGATAGATAGATAGATAGATAGATAGATAGATAGATAGATAGATAGATAGATAGATAGATAGATAGTCAGTCTTAAGATGAGAGGGACTCAGGGATAACTTTTTCACTCAGACGTTAGTCCATATCTGTTTCTATAGTTGCCAGAGGAAGCTATAGAAAAGGATATAATTACGATGTTTGAAAGACATTTGGACAGAGGTCGTAAGCGTTCAGAGGGCTATGGGCCAAGTACAGGCAAATGGGACTAGCCCAGCCAACTTTGTCAGCATGGACAAGATGGACTGTTTCCGTGTGGTATAGCTCTATGAATGGATTTTTTCCTACAGAAGTGGTCTATGCTTTAAATTAAATACATGTCTCTTTAAAAACATAAAGCTTCTGCAAGTTACTTGTTAAAATTAATACATAAAATGGTTGGTTGTTGCAGCAAAAATTGAATACACCTCCTTTAATTCTGTGGATGTTACACTGTAGTGCTACATATTGAGATAATTAAGGCAAAAAAATAAATCAGGGAAGGTAGTGCATCTGTGGATAACAAGGGAAATCAGGGATAGTATCAAAACAAAAGATGAAGCATACAAATTAGCCAGAAAAGGCAGCCTACCGGAGGACTGGGAGAAATTCAGAGACCAGCAGAGGAGGACAAAGGACTTAATTATGAAAGTGAAAATAGATTATGAAAGAAAACTGGCAGGGAACATAAAAACTGACTGCAAAAGTTTTTATAGATATGTGAAGAGAAAAAGATTAGTTAAAACAAATGTAGGTCCCTTGCAGTCAGAAACAGGTGAATTGATCACGGGGAACAATGACATGGCAGACCAATTGAATAACTACTTTGGTTCTGTCTTCACTAAGGAAGACATAAATAATCTACCGGAAATAGCAGGGGACCGGGGGTCTAGTGAGATGGAGGAACTGAGTGAAATCCAGGTTAGCCGGGAAGTGGTGTTAGGTAAATTGAATGGATTAAAGGCCGATAAATCCCCAGGGCCAGATAGGCTGCATCCCAGAGTACTTAAGGAAGTAGCCCCAGAAATAGTGGATGCATTAGTGATAATTTTTCAAAACTCTTTAGATTCTGCAGTAGTTCCTGAGGATTGGAGGGTAGCTAATGTAACCCCACTTTTTAAAAAGGGAGGGAGAGAGAAAACGGGGAATTACAGACCAGTTAGTCTAACATCGGTAGTGGGGAAACTGCTAGAATCAGTTATTAAAGATGGGATAGCAGCACATTTGGAAAGTGGTGAAATCATTGGACAAAGTCAGCATGGATTTATGAAAGGTAAATCATGTCTGACGAATCTTATAGAATTTTTTGAGGATGTAACTAGTAGAGTGGATAGGGGAGAACCAGTGGATGTGTTATATCTGGACTTTCAGAAGGCTTTCGACAAGGTCCCACATAAGAGATTAGTATACAAACTTAAAGCACACAGTATTGGGGGTTCAGTATTGATCTGGATAGAGAACTGGCTGGCAGACAGGAAGCAAAGAGTAGGAGTAAACGGGTCCTTTTCACAATGGCAGGTAGTGACTAGCGGGGTACCACAAGGCTCAGTGCTGGGACCCCTGCTATTTACGATATATATTAATGATTTGGACGAGGGAATTGAATGCAACATCTCCAAGTTTGCGGGTGACACAAAGCTGGGGGGCAGTGTTAGCTGTGAGGAGGATGCTAGGAGGCTGCAAGGTGACTTGGATAGGCTGGGTGAGTGGGCAAATGCATGGCAGATGCAGTATAATGTGGATAAATGTGAGGTTATCCACTTTGGTGGCAAAAACAGGAAGTAGACTATTATCTGAATGGTGGCCGATTAGGAAAAGGGGAGATGCAATGAGACCTGGGTGTCATGGTACACCAGTCATTAAAAGTAGGCATGCAGGTGCAACAGGCAGTGAAGAAGGCGAATGGTATGTTAGCATTCATAGCAAAAGGATTTTGAGTATAGGAGCAGGGAGGTTCTACTGCAGTTGTACAGGGTCTTGGTGAGACCACACCTGGAGTATTGCATACAGTTTTGGTCTCCTAATCTGAGGAAAGACATTCTTGCCGTAGAGGGAGTACAGAGAAGATTCACCAGACTGATTCCTGGGATGTCAGGACTTTCATATGAAGAAAGACTGGATAGACTAGGTTTGTACTCGCTAGAATTTAGAAGATTGAGGGGGGATCTTATAGAAACTTACAAAATTCTTAAGGGGTTGGACAGGCTAGATGCAGGAAGATTGTTCCCGATGTTGGGGAAGTCCTGAACAAGGGGTCACAGTTTAAGGATAAGGGGGAAATCTTATAGGACCGAGATGAGGAAAACATTTTTCACACAGAATCTCTGGAATTCTCTGCCACAGAAGGTAGTTGAGGCCAGTTCATTGGCTATATTTAAGAGGGAGTTAGATGTGGCCCTTGTGGCTAAAGGGATCAGGGGGTATGGAGAGAAGGCAGGTACAGGATACTGAGTTGGATGATCAGCCATGATCATATTGAATGGCGGTGCAGGCTCGAAGGGCCGAATGGCCTACTCCTGCACCTATTTTCTATGTTTCTATGTTTCTATGAAGTAATGTCATTTTTACTAGATGGCTACCTTTGCATAGTTCCCTAATTTCTTTGTATTTTACTCTATCAATATTTCTGCGAATACCTCAGACAAAGATTGAAGACATTCCGATCCTTGAAGTTATATTAGCTCAAATGACTTGAGACATTTTACAGAGCAGAACTTTGTCATCACTATTTGAGCACTAATTTGGCAAAGCATTATAGAATGTATTCACCTTTCATTTCAATAATAAACTGGTAGTGCAAATAACAGAAAGTGGTTGCTAATAATCAGAGTTTTGTCCGAGCCAGGTTTAATAGCCTGATGGCTGAGGGGAAGTAGCTATTCCTGAACCTGGTTGTTGCAGTCTTCAGGCTCCTGTACCTTCTACCTGAAGGTAGCAGGGAGATGAGTGTGTGGCCAGGATGGTGTGGGTCTTTGATGATACTGCCAGCCTTTTTGAGGCAGCGACTGCGATAAATCCCCTCGATGGAAGGAAGGTCAGAGCCGATGATGGACTGGGCAGTGTTTACTACTTTTTGTAGTCTTTTCCTCTCCAGGGCGCTCAAATTTCCGAACCAAGCCACGATGCAACTGGTCAGCATGCTCTCGACTGTGCACCTGTAGAAGTTAGAGAGAGTCTTCCTTGACAATCCGACTCTCCGTAATCTTCTCAGGAAGTAGAGGCGCTGATGAGCTTTTTTGATAATTGCGTTAGTGTTCTCGGACCAGGAAAGATCTTCAGAGATGTGCACCCCCAGGAATTTGAAGTTCTTGACCCTTTCAACCATCGACCCGTTGATATAAATGGGGCTGTGGGTCCCCCTCCTACTCCTTCCAAAGTCCACAATCAGTTCCTTGGTTTTGCTGGTGTTCAGGGCCAGGTTATTGCGCTGGCACCATATGGACAGTTGCTCGATCTCTCTTCTGTACTCTGACTCATCCCCATCAGTGATACGCCCCACAATAGTGGTGTCGTCAGCGAACTTGATGATGGAGTTCGCACTGTGGTTCGCTACGCAGTCATGGGTATAGAGTGAGTACAGCAGGGGGCTGAGCACGCAGCCTTGAGGTGCTCCCGTGCTGATTGTTATTGAGGTTGACACATTTCCACCAATCTTTCTATTTGAAAGATTAAAAGAATAAAATGTTCAGGCAATAATATTTGGCCCTGTGCAACAGATGGTGAACTGCCCTCCCCCCAGTATCTGAGGTATGTGCACATTTGCAACATGTCAAGTGCCAACTAAGGTATTGGTCAAGACATTGGTGCATCTACAGTTAATGGATGTCAAAAAGATACAAAGAGCCTGATTGTGAAGTTAAATGGCATGGAGGTTTGAATTGATGACGTGACTAGATCAGTTGGGTATGTGGGGGATGGCAAATGGAATTTAATTCAGATAACCGCAAGGTGTTGCATTTTGGGGACTTAAACCATAGTAGGACTCTCACAGTGAACAGTAGGGCCCTGCGGAATATTGCTGAACAAAGGGACCTCGGAGTACAAGTACACAATTCCCTGGAAGTGATGCCAATGGAGGAAAAGTGTGGATGAGCAAGGAGAAAAGCGCTCACAAGAGGAAGTCATATCCACCTATGCTGTCCATGGAACATTTGTCAATGAAGTGCATGAGGCACCTGACCTTCAGTGAGGATTTCCTCATGGAACATTCCCACCTGCTCCATTCAGTACACTGACCTCAAAGAAGGGGAAGAAGTTCATTACAGTGGGTGGCAAGGTCATTTTAATGATTGAGTTCATTGCATTTTATACATTGTGATCCTTCCAGGATAAAACTGAGGATAAATGCAAATTTCCTCTATTGCATAAAGGAGGTCACTAAAATGACATAATGAGAACTGATTATGTATCATTCCTTTTCTGCCAGAGAGCAGAAGGTGGAGTGAGTTTACAACTTTAAAACTATTGTAGGTTTCTCTGCAGTGCAAGATGCCATTGACTGTGCATTCATGGTTTTAGATGTTCCACAATAGAACTCTGAGATACACAGTTCAATACAACTTTTAACAGGTGTGTGGCTTTGGGGAGCTCATTATAGGTATGTTGCAAAGCCTACCTGAAGCGTCGTTGAAGATCTGCCGCTGCGGGTGTGCGCGATTTTGGCGCCGTTTAGAGGGGGCGGGTTTAAAATGCGATTTTCTCTAAGCTGTTCCAATCGAAAATGTTCAGCCTAGTTAATTATTAACGAAAAATCGCTGGAAGACCCCGTCGCAAAAGCTATTATTAGGTTTAAAGGCCTTGAATAATAGTTATAGTAGTTTAAAAATCAATCTCTAAACCCGCGACCGCCAGCAACCGCAGGGTCTCATAAAGCAAATAGCAGAAGTTAGGTTGTATATTTTTACATTAAAAAGGGCTTCTAAAGATCCCTTTATACAAAGTTTAATATTGCGAGTAGCTCAATTTGGGCCCATTATATCGCGCAGTATTTTTCTCGGCATTTGGGGCACAAATCTACCGCAATGTGAACGTTCTAAACCAGCGCGTTCCACAGGGACCCACTGGAAAGCTGATTTAAATGGGCATTTATTTACAGCAATTAAACACTAAATTCCTTCCATTTGGCCTATAAATTAATGTAAATTAGATTTAAAAATCATGTTTTATTGTGAATTATTTGTGAATATTATTTGGACATTTAGGCTATTTAAAAATGTTAATCATTTATTAAGAAATGGATAGATGTTTAGATCTAGTAATTGAAGTCTGAAATTAGCTACAATTAGGTAACTAACTAATTATATGCTTTAATTTCAGGTCATCCAAGTAAGATTATTTTATATTTGTTTCAGAATGCTTCAATCTATGATAACTGAAAATTTCATTCAGTTCTCTTAATTTTTAAGAAAGTTATGGGCTTTTGACTGTTCACGATCACAGCTTTTTTGTTATGTCCATAGAAAATCAATAGGGAACAAGATGCTCATTTCCCAGTATGAAAATGGCCATAACTTTTTAAATACTTGAGATATGAAAGTGAATTAGGTGTCAAATTAAACTTATTTTTATGCTTTATCTGATGGGATAAATTACAGACTTGATTTTTAAAATCTCAAAATTTTGTAACATTGCTACTCATTATCCAGATCAAAATCGATTCATGATAGCAATCATTACGCCTTCATCCTCTGTCTTTCTGCTACTAATAATAATAATAATAATAATAATAAATACTTTATTGATCCCCTCAGGGAAATTCAGATGTCCAGAAGCCCCCAACCAACAAACCCACAGATTCAAAACGAACGCAGACAGAAAATACATAGAATACAATGTGGACACTACCTGAGAGCAATAAATACTTAAAAAGACCAATAATTAACAATTAAAAATTAAAAATTGCAAAATGCATCCTCCTGCAGCCTAGCGGTCCGAATTATAAAATCTAATGGCTGCAGGGGTGAAGGATCTCCTGAACCGCTCCGTTCTACAGGGCAGGTGACTAATGGGCTACCAGGTTTATCCATTCATGACAGACTTCTTAACTCAAGGCCACTATCCCAGAGTATGCGACCAACAAGCACAAATGAATGCTGCCAGATTAAATGTAAAGTGCAGAGCACTGGCAGGAGGATGCCATAACTCAGCTGTTTGGACAGTTCTGGAGGAGCCCTGCAATATTGCAATGGGTGTCAAGGTTCACTGTGGCCAGCTGTATGTTGCCGCACCTTCATAGAAACATAGAAAAAAGGTGCAGGAGGAGGCCATTCGGCCCTTCGAGCCAGCACTGTCATTCATTGTGATCATGGCTGATTGTCCCCAATCAATAACCCATGCCTGCCTTCCCCCCATATCCCTTGATTCCACTAGCCCCTAGAGCTCTATCTAACTCTTTCTTAAGTCCATCCAGCGATTTGGCCTCCACTGCCCTCTGTGGCAGGGAATTCCACAAATTCACAACTCTCTGGGTGAAAAAGTTTTTTCAGTCTTTTCTGAGGTAGAATTTTTTTTTTCTACCTGAGTTTTTTCTACCTCAGTCTTAAATGGCCTCCCCTTTATTCTAAGACTGTGGCCCCTGGTTCTGGACTCGTCCAACATTGGGAACATTTTTCCTGCATCTAGCTTGTCCAGTCCTTTTATAATTTTTCTTTGGAGTCACGTGAGTGACTACGTGAAGAACCCCGCCACGACGCATGCGTGTCATATCGCTTTCACGCTTGCGAAACGACAGACGGGGTGGAGTGTCCCCCGCAGCGGTAAGTTTGAAACCGCGACCTGCAGGTAAGTGATTTACTCTGCGGTAGTTTTTGTCCCCGCGCTGTTTTTACACAGGGGGGAAGCTGGACAATATAGTGTCCACAAGTGCTGCGAGTGAAGCTGGCTGGGGAGGACTGCGAAGTTGCGGGAGCCAGCAGCAGCTGAAGGCACAAGCCCCGTAAGGGATCAGCTGTGCCGACTTTTGGTCCCGCGCCAGCCAGAACACCACGGCCGGGCGGGAGACTATTCAAATGGGGCCGTCGACCTTTTGGACAAGTCAAAAACGGCAGGAGACGGGGTGGAACGACGTTCCCCCGTAGCGACAATTTTAACTTGGACCTGCAGGTAAGAGCTGCGGTCTTTTTGTGTTTTTGCCATGCTAATTACAGGTGGAGAAACCAACGGGCTGCGACAAAGCTGGTGGGCTAGATGGGATCAGCTGTGCCCGATGTCGCCTCCGCACCGGCCAGATCCACTCCACGGCAGTAAGGACAAAGCTGGTGAGGGAGGACCGCGGAGCAGCGGGCAGCCAGCAGCAGCCAGCGGCACTCGGATCACCGATAGTGGGATCAGCTGTGCCCGATGTCGCCTCCGCACCGGCCAGATCCACGCAGCCGGGCGGAAAGGCTAGACACAAAAACAAACAAGATCGTGGACTCAGAGGAGTCCGACTTTGAACAACCGCGGGCGGCCAGCGACCGAGAGCGCTGGAGCCGGATGGAGCGGTGTGTGGAACATTTGCTCCAATGTGACAGACTCCGGGAGATGGAGTCGGGTCACAGTGGGCCCTATGATAAACCCACAGCAGTACCTCGTGAAGGGCTGCACAGTGCTTCTACCTCATCAGAGGGGAGCACTGCGGGTCAGTTCTGGGCTGACCTGGAAGAGGGGTCCGCAGAAGGAAAGACAAGTGTGCAAGGGGTGCAGGAACAAGAGAACCTACTGGACTAATAAAATGGACTCCAACAAACACTACAGCCAAAGACAGCACCCACCAGCAGAACTGGTGAAAGCTCGAAGGCCCGGTATTCAAAACATGAGTCTTTTTAGGCCATGGCCCAGGCCGGCCTTCTTGGAAGATGCGGGGACCTCCAACGCCAACCAAACCGAAAATCCAGACACCAGCGCAACAACAGCAGCGAAGAACCTACAAAAAGAAGTAAACCTGCCACTGGTAACTATGGAGGTAGGTGGGTCTGGTTCCCTACAAAATACAGGGAGCATGGAGGTTGGGGGGAGACTACACTCTTTTCTGAATGCATGGAGCATGTTAACAACCGATACTTACATCTTAAGCAGTATCCAGGGGTATACAATAGAGTTTATACACAAGTACAGCCATCCAGTTCAACATATACCGAACCGAATGTTCGTGCCTTCTGATAAAGAAAAATCAAAAGCGCAAGCTGAACTGGAGCAGCTTTACATAAAAGGTGTAATTGAGAAAACTCAACACGAACCATTAGAATTCGTGTCCAATATATTTATCAAAAACAAAAAAGATGGTGGTTGTCGCATCACCATAGATCTGACAAAATGGATACCTTTGTTACTGCTAAACAATTAATTTCCAAAGGTTACTTCATGGCCAGCATCGATTTAAAAGATACTTACTTTTCAGTGCCTATACGAGGTGGCCACAGACGTTACTTAAAATTCAACTGGATGGGCAACTCTGGCAGTATAAAGTACTGCCAAATGGGTCATCAGCCCCAGGCTGTTCACAAAAATGTTGAAACCAGCCCTAGCATTTCTACGTAAACGTAAACACATGGTCATGGCATATTTAGATGACATACTCATTGTGGGCAAATCTTTGGAATTGGCCAAACAAACTGTAACAGCCACAAAACAGTTATTTGAAAAACTGGGATTTATTATCCATCCAGTTAAATCTAAACTAACGCCTTCCACTACTATGGACTATTTGGGGTTTCACCATTGACTCAGTTCACATGTCGGTGACTCTGCCTAAGGAAAAGGCTAGAGATTTAATAGAGGCTTGCATAACCTCATTGACATCAGCAAACCATCCATCAGATTGGTAGCAAAAGTAATTGGCAAATGGTGGCTGCCTTTCCAGCCACACAATTTAGACCTCTACATTACCAAAACTTACAGAGAGCAAAAATACAAGCACTCTAAATTAATGCAGGTCACTTTGACAGACCTATGAAACTACCAATCAAGCTAAAATGAAATAAAATGGTGGATAGATAACATCTGACTTTGTTCCAATCCAATCATTGTCAGTAACCTTTCCATGGTACTACAAACTGATGCCAGTGCACTTGGGTGGGGAGCCACCAATACCATCACCAGCTGTGGAGGTAGATGGACTGCTCAGGAGGCATCATTATTACTCACACTGGGCATAAACTACCTGGAAATGTTGGATGCATTCCATGGCCTAAAGTCATATTGTACTGGATCATATCACCAGCATGTTAGACTACAGATAGACAATACCACCGTGGTAGCATACATTAACCACATGGGTGGAAACAAATCGACATCATGTGACAATCTGGCTAATACAATTTGGCAATGGTGTATCCAGAGAGATATTTGGATATCAGCCACTTACCTACCAGGAAGACTAAATTTAGCGGCAGACACCAGGTCACGCAAATTTAATGAAAACACCGAACGGATGTTGAATAAAAAAGGGGGGGGGGGGGGGGAATTGTTTATTTACGCATTCCCTCTTTCCTGCCTCATCAGTCGGGTATCAAAGGAAAATACAACAAGACTCTGCGCCTGGTATTGGTAGTACCCGATTGACCTACTCAACCATGGTTCCCAGTGGTATTAAACATGGTATTAGAACCATGTATCACCATCCCACATAGACCAGATTTATTGCTACATCCCGTAACAAGGGATAGCCACCCATGCCATAAACATTTGAATGTATTAATTTGTAGAGTTTTAAAAACACCTCTACTACAACTGGGACTGACGGACCGAACAGTGAACATGATCTCGGCGGCCCAAAAACAGTCAACCAAAAAACAGTATCTGGTCTATATCAGGAAGTGGGCGATGCACTGCCATAAAAACAACATCACCTACAGAGACATGAACATCCCGTCTGTTCTGTAATATCTGGCAGGCCTCCACTATGATGAGGGGCTCAGTTACAGTGCCATCAACTGCGCCAGAAGTGCCCTATCGACTTACCTATGGCAGGGGACAGAGCGTTACTCTGTTGGGACTCACCCTCTGGTAACAAAACTTATGAGGGGAATTTTTAATACTAATCCCCCAAGAACCAGGTACTCCCAAATATGGGATGTAAGTATTATCCTGAAGATGCTCAGGAATTGGTCTCCAGCAACAGCTCTGTCCCTACACAGACTGACATTAAAAACAGTCATGCTAATGGCATTGGTCACGGCACAGAGGGTACAGTCACTGCATAAACTAAGACTGGACAACATGACTTCCTCAACAGAAAATATTACGTTTCATATCTATGAGTTAGTAAAGCAGAACAGACAGGGATCAGCAGGCCTCAATATACAATTTAGGTCATACCCAAACAGATTGACCGTCTGTGTATAATAAGACATCTGTCGTTATACATGGAAAAAACGAAAATCCTAAGAGGCAATGAGAAGGCACCTTTTGGTCAGCCACAAGCAACCACACAAAAGAGTGACGGTCCAGACCATCTCAAGATGGCTGAAACAGGTGCTAACACAGGCTGGGGTGGATACTAATATTTTAAAATCTCATTCCACCAGGGCTGCAGCTACATCGGCAGCGATACAGTTGGATGTACCAATGGACCAAATCCTCAAGGCAGCAGGATGGTCTGGGGGAAAAAACATTCCAATTATTTTACAATAAACCAGTAATGAAACCTGGAACGTTTGCAGAAACAAATTTAAGTTCTGTAAATTAATTTAAACCCATAAAAAGGGGTTATAAATTTGTGTTAATAAATTTTATGATTTCAATGTCGAATTCATGTCCAAATTATGTTAACACAATTCCTCCTACAGTCATCAAGGCAGACGTGATGCATGGACTCGTTTCCACGGCATGAAATCACAGAGCTTTAAAATCTTCACGTAGTCACTCACGTGACTCCGAAGTAAAATTGTAAGATTAAACGAGAATTTACCAGTTTGAAGTTTGATCTGTATTTTATGAGGAGTTACGATGAGGGATTACGTGCCCTCCGCTCCCACCCTTGATCATATACTTAACTGGTATCTCTTCTCTAATCTTACTATGTTTAGTCATTACAGTTATCTGTGATTTCACACCGCTGCTTTGAAGAATGACACGCATGCGTCGTGGCGGGGTTCTTCACGTAATCCCTCATCGTAACTCCTCATAAAATACAGATCAAATTTCAAACTGGTAAGTTCTCGTTTAATCTTACTATTTTATATGTTTCTATAAGATCCCCTGTCATTTTTGTAAACTCCAGTGAATACAAGCCTTGTCTTTTAAATCTTTCCTCATATGACAGTCCCGCTATCCCAGGGATCAATCTTGTGAACCTATGCTGCACTGCCTCAATCACAAGGATGTCCTTCCTCAAATTAGGAGACCAAAACTGTACACAATACTCCAGATGTGGTCTCACCAGAGCCCTATACAACTGCAGAAGAACCTCTCTACTCATATACTGAAATCCTCTTGTTATGAAGTGCTCATCAGTTCAGGTTTAAGTTTAGGTTTATTATTGCCATGTATACCGAGGTACAGTGAAAAGCTTTGTTCAGCATGCTGTCCAATCAAATCAGATAATACTCAATGGTTCAATGTAGGTATGTTGCAAAACTTTCAGCGGCGCTGCAGTTCTGCCGCTGCCCGTGTGCGCGACTTTGGTGCCTTTGAGAGGGGGGCAGGTTTAAAACGCGATTTTCTCTAGGCTGTTGAAATCGATGTTGTTCAGCCTACTTAGTTGCTGACGAAAAATCGCTGCGAAATTCATTCGCAGCAGGTATTTTTAAACTAAATTGGGTTATTTAATTGTTATAGTAGATTAAAAAATCATCCTCTAATGCCGCGAACCCCGACAACGGGACGGATCTCATGTAGGGGACAAGGCAAGGTAGGTTGTTTATTTTTACATTAAAAAGGGCTTCTTAAGATCCCTTTATACAAAATTTTATGTTGCGAGTAGCTGACTTGGGGGCCCATTCAATCCTGCAGTATCTTTCAAGCCAACATGGGGTACAAATTCACATACAATGGCAGCGTTCTAAACCAGCGCGTTCCACAGAATCCCACTCGCAAGCTGATTTAAATGGCCATTGATTTACAGCAATTAAACACTAAATCCCTTCCATTTGGCCTATAAATTAATGTCATGTTTTATTGTGAATTCTTGTGTGAATGTTCTTTGGACACTTAGGCTATTTAAAAATGTCAATCTTTCCTTAAGAAATGGATAGATGTTTAGATCTAGTAATTGAATTTTGGAATTAGCTACAATTGGGTAACTAACTAATTATATGCTTTAATTTCAGGTCATCCAAGTAAGATTGTTTAATATTTGTTTCAGAATGCTTCAATCTATAATAACTGAAAATTTCTTTCAGTTCTCTTAATTTTTAATAAGGTTATGGGCTTTAGACTGTCCTCGATCACAGCTTTTGTGTTAAGTCAATGGAAAATCAATAGGGAACAAGATGCTAATTTCCGAGTATGAAAATGGCCATAACATTTTTAATACTGAAGATATGAAAGTGAATTAGGTGTCAAATTAAACTTCTTTTTATGCTATATCTGATGGGATAAATTGCAGACTTGATTTTTAAAATCTTAAAATTTTGTAACATTACTATTCAATGGCTTCTTTATTATCACGTGTACCAAGGTACAGATAAATACTTTTTTGCATACAGATGAGCAAGACTATCACCATACATTAGTGCCATCTCCCGTTTAGCTCAGAATGTACTGAATAACCCACTGAGTTTATATGCAAGTCACCATTATTTTACAGAACCAGCTACAGCTGCCCACTATACATAAATACAATCAACCCAAACTCAAGTATAACACTCTAGATAGAATGAAGGGGAGGATACAGACCACAGAGTTGCTAATAATAATATGGTGAAGAATAATAGAACATGAGAATCATGACATAGCACATGGACCACATACAGCCTGGCCAAAATGAAACTATCCCGATACTATCCTGTTTATGGAGAAGCAAAAAACAGCATATCATCTAGATGGCTCCACTCTGACCAGGCTGTATATGGACCATTAATTTAAATTAAATACCCCTAAACACGAGACCTTCCAAACTCATGCTGGGCAGGAATGGGACAGGAATATGTAAATCTTCTGTAATACACCCACAGTGAATGCATTCCTGGACTATATCCCTCAAACCTCTCAAATTACTTTATGCCATTTCTACTGAGGCTTCCAGTGCAGACACGAAAACCATGTTCTGTCATTCTTCAATGTCTCCGAGGTCGGCATGTTCCAGAATGTCTTCCAACACCCACTGCATTTGGAGTGGAGGCAAGGATATGCTGCTGCTCCTAATATGTATGTGTGCATGTATGTTCATGAACCAGTTATTTACTGAGGTGATAAGCCAGTGAGAAGTCTGATAGTGTTGGCCATATGTAATGCTTGAAACAGTATGTGGCTGGCATGAAGATCGAAAAATTAAATGTTACGGGAAGTGTAAATCTGAAATAAAAACACGAATGACAGTGGAAAGATGCATAATTAATATTTTGGATTACAAGAAGCTGGAATTATAAGATGCTGAAATCTTAAACCAAACAAAGTATTGGAAGATCTCAGTTGGTCAGGCAGCATCTGGGAAGGGAAAGCACAGATGCTATTTTGCTTAATGTTTCAGATCAATGACTATTCATCAGACCACAAGTAGATAAAAATGCTGGAGAAACTCAGCGGGTGAGGCAGCATCTATGGAGCGAAGAAAAATATGACATTTCGGGTCGAGACCCTTCTTCAGACTGATGTGGGTGTGGTGGGGCAGGAAGAAGAAAGGAAGAGGCGGAGACTGTGGGAGGGCTGGGAAGGGGAGGGGAAAGAGGGAGAAAGCAAGGACTACCTGAAATTGGAGAAGTCAATGTTCATACCACTGGGGTGTAAACCAAAGATCTTATAGCAGAGCAAGATGGCCTACTCCTACGCAAAACACGTACTACGGTCATGGGCAGATTCATGGGTGATTATAGAACCCATTTTAGCAATGTTTCGCCATCTTGCTTCGCCATCTTGCTTCCGGCCAAAGATCGGATCTTGGCTTCCGCCTCCGCTCCCGTATCTTCGCAAGTCTTTGACTTGGGCAGGGAGAGGGGGTGCGCGGCCCGGGGCAGCGGGGAGAGGGGGTGCGCGGCCCGGGGCAGCAGGGAGAGGGGGTGCGCGGCCCGGGGCAGCGGGGAGAGGGAGGTGCCCTCTGCCCGGGGCAGCGGGGAGAGGGAGGTGCGCGGCCCGGGGTAGCGGGGAGAGGGAGGTGCCCTCTGCCCGGGGCAGCGGGGAGAGGGGGTGCGCGGCCCGGGGCAGCGGGGAGAGGGAGGTGCGCGGCCCGGGGCAGCGGGGAGAGGGAGGTGCCCTCTGCCCGGGGCAGCGGGGAGAGGGGGTGCGCGGCCCGGGGCAGCGGGGAGAGGGGGTGCGCGGCCCGGGGCAGCGGGGAGAGGGTGTGCGTGGCCCGGGGCAGCGTGGAGAGGGAGGTGTGAGGCCCGGGGCAGCGGGGAGAGAGGAGGGGAGTAGTGCGTGGGGTAGTGGTGGCGCAGGAGGGTTGGGTAGGCCCGGGGCAGGGAGAGAGCAAATACCTTATAGAGGAGCTCCGCTATAAGATCTTTGGGAGAGGGAGGTGGGGTAGGGGCTGGGGTGCAGAGAGCATGGGGAGAGATGTGGGGTTGGGGAATGGTGGGTTAAGGGACTACAGCATAGGGGGGGGGGAGACATTGCAGTGTGGGGGAGGTGAGGGAGTGCCGGGGGGGGAGGGGTGGGGGTAGTTGAGGGGTGGGATAGGGCCTAGTGTGTGTGAAGTTGCGGGGAGGTTTACAATGTTTCTTATTTAATGTCCCTTGTCTAGTCTGAAATAAAGTTCATCATTGGATATAAAAATCAGAAGAAATATAATTGTGTGTGTTATATGATTATATACATTTATATCACATTCGTGTATGTGTGTTTATAAACATTTTATTCTTTAACAAGAATTAACAGAAGCATGAACTAACAGAATTATGAATTATGAATCTAACCCTATATCACACACAAAAACTGTTCCCCCGCAACGTTGATTACCCTGCGAGTCGGGTCGGGTCGGGTAGGTTCCGGTTACTACAAAATCAACTCAAACACAGTTTATGAGCCATTTAAAAAGAAATGATTTAAAAAAACATTAAAAAAGACAATTACCAGAGTCAAATTTTATTTTTGACAAGAATTAACAGAAGTATGAACTGACAGAATTATGAATCTAACCCTATATCACACACACAAACTGTTCCCCCGCAACGTTGATTACACTGTGAGTCGGGTCGGGGAGGTTCCGGTTACTAAAATGGGCGGGGAAAAATGCCCAGGATCCCCTCCGTAGTGTACTACACGTCAGCCCATTGCATTTCGCAGGAGTAGCCTATCTTGCTCCGCTATAGGATCTTTGGTGTAAACTACCCAAGCGAAATATGAGATGCTGCTCCTCCAATTTACGGTGGGACTCACTCTGGCCATGGAGGAGGCCCAGGTCAGAAAGGTCGGATTTGGAAGGGGAGGGGGAGTTGAAGAGCTGAGCCACCGGGCGATCAGGTTGATTATTGCAAACTGAGTGGAGGTGTTGAGCGAAGTGATTGCCAAGCCTACGCTTGGTCTCATCGATGTAGAGCAGCTGACACCTAGAGCAGCAAATGCAATAGATGAGGTTGGAGGAGGTGCAGGTGAACCTCTGCCAGACCTGGAAAGACTGCTTAGGTCCTTGGATGAAGTCAAGGGGGGAGGTAAAGTGACAAGTGTAGCATTTTCTGCAGTTGCAAGGGAAAGTAACAGGGGCAGGGTGGTTTGGGTGGGAAGGGACGAATTGACCAGGGAGTTACGGAAGGAGCGGTCTCTGCGGAAAGCCGAAAGTGGAGGAGATGGGAAGATGTGGCCAGTGGTGGGATCCCGTTGGAGGTGGCGAAAATGTCGGAGGATTATCTGTTGTATGTGACGGCTGGTAGGATGGAAGGTGAGGACAATGGGGACTCTGCCCTTGTTACGAGTGGGGGGATGGGAAGTGAGAGCAGAATTGCAGGGTATAGATGAGACCCTGGTGAGAGCCTCATCTATAGTAGAAGTGGGGAACCCCCGTTCCCTAAAAAATGAGGACATCTCCAATGCCCTGGTTTGGGTCATCAGACCACTTTCACTTCAGATGCTGCTTGATCTGGTGAATATCTCCAGTGTGTTCTATTTTCATGCCAGCACCTGTTTTTGTTGTTAATATTGAAAGCGAGTGTTCCTTGTATAATTTGCTAATCTGTTTGAGGGCTTTCCACTTTAGCTCACTCTGCTTTTTACTTACTGCTTAAGAGGTGGCTTTGATGACAATGGGTAGATAATTATTGCAAAATATTGTATTTATTCAGGTATGTTCTGGATAAAGTGTGAACTTGTTGAGATCTCAATTAAATGATTCCGCACCTCTGGCTCTCTCTGTATTGTGCTTTCATTCTGTTGGAAGATTGCAGTAAATTAATTAGTTGTTCAAACAATCATTCAAATTATAATAAAAGGTGCCGGGCACAAGTGTTGAATGATAAGATATGCAATTTCAACACAGCAAAATTGACAGTAAAAAAAACAAAGGGACAAAATTTGAAGCAAATTCCTTACATTAATATCGTATCACAAATTAATGCAATTCTATCTGTTCTGCGTTTTTTACTAAAAACCACCATTAACAGACCAGTTATTTCCTTATAAATAATAGGATGCAGGTGTCTACCAGAAGGTGGCAATGCAACACAGTTCTTCCTTATGCATCTAAGCAATGTTACATAACAAGAAAGTACTTACGTCAACCTTAATTTTTGTTATAATTTTAAATCATAAAAAATCCTTTCAGAATTTGTTATATATTGTCAGAATTTGATCTAGCTATTAAAAACAGGTGTAAATGCACAACATATAAAACATTGCTTTCTAATTTAACCTAAAGTTGCATTGGTAGATTAAACAACAACTGTAAATTGCTATTTAGTGTAGGTACATTGCAAAATAATCCAAGTGAAGTTGATGGGCATGTGAGAAGAATATTTTGCATGGGTACAAGATAATAAGAAGGGGTTTGGGACTTATGTGATGTTCTGCTGGAATTACATGAGACTGCAGATGCTGGGATGTGGACAAATAACCAAACTGCTGGTGGAACTCAGCAGGTTAGGCAGCATCTGTGGAGGCAGCGTATGATTGACATTTCAAGTCATGACTAAGAGTGCAGAAGGGCAATAGGCAGAATAAAGAAGTGAGAGGAAGAGATGAGGTAGGATCTGGCAAGTGGTAGATGGACCAGGTGAGGGGGATAATGGGCAGATGAAGCCAAGTGGGAAGGTCAGGTTCACAAGTTCTAAAATTACTGGAGTAGATCCCATTTTCCTGCTTTCTCCCCATAAGCATTGACCCGTTCTAATCAAGAATTTGTCGAAATCTGCCTTAAAAATATCCACTGACTTGGCCTCCCAGCCCTCTGTGGCAATGACATCCACAGACTAACTACCCTCTGACTAAAGATGTTCCTCCTCACCTCCTTTCTAAAGAGCGCCCATTAATTCTGAGGTTATGACCTCTGGTCCTAGACTCTCTCACCGGTGGAAACATCATTTTCACATCCAAGGGTTGTAGTTGGGTTGTGCAGCCATAATGATAGGATGTCTGTTTTGCTGGGGGAGTGGGGGTAGGAGGGGGGGGGGGGGGGTAGGTGATAGATACTTCTTGGCAAACAAGAGGGGAAAAGGCCAGCAATCAGACCTTGGGTCAGGGTGAAGTGCAGAGGAGGCATCTCAGGAATTGGGAGCAGAGGAGGCAGGGAAGCCATCATGGTCCACAAGGAATGCTAACAAATCTATATTACCTTGTGTAGCCAACAATTCCTACTTTCTTTTCCCAGCAAGAAAAGAGGCACATTTATAACATTTATACATGAAAGGAATACAGGTCCCGTAAATTTAGAAAGAGTGGAAAGCTCCCGGTTGCCTTGGCAACGACAGGCACGGCAAGTTTTCCCAGCAACAGCAGCTCCAACTCTGGGGTTCAGCAGCTGGAATCACTGTTGGGCATCTGCAAGGTTTAATTTAGTTTAGTTTAGAGATACAGCGCAGAAACAAGCCCTTCAGCCCACCGAGTCCACGCCGACCAGCGATCCCCGCACATTAACACTATCCTACACGCACCAAAGACAATTTACTATTTTACCTAGACAATTAACCTACAAACCTGTACTTTTTGGAGTGTGGGAGGAAACCAAAGATCTTGGAGAAAACCCTCGCAGGTCACAGGGAGAACGTACAAACTCTGTACAGACAGCCAGTGGCGTTCTGGCCAGGGTGGCGTTCTGGCCAGGGTGTCAGCTTGCCCGATGGCAAGTGGGCCCCTGATGAAGTGGGCCCCCTATATCAAGTGGGCCCCAAATGAAGTGGGCCCCCATATACTGGCAACCAATATTTTTAGACCCAGTCCGCCACTGCAGATAGCACCCATAGTCAGGATCTCTGGCGCAGTAAGACAACAACTCTATCGCTGCGCCACTCTGCCGCCCTTTTCTTTTAAATGGCTTACACAAAATTTGCATTTCAAAACAACCAGCAAAGTTGCCATGGAAGAAAACAACTGATAATGGCTGAACACTTTGTGGGCAGTATGTTTAAAGAAATTGTTATTCGGCTAAAATATCACCAGTTTTTCCTTAACTTACCACATTGAAGCTGCAGCTAAGAAAGCTCGCCTAATTCCTCAGATATCTAAGGCAGTTCAGAATATCTTTAACAACTCTACCAACATCTACAGATGCACCATCAATTATTAAAGAGGTAATAATGGGGCATTTGGATAGCAGTAAAACGATTAGTCAAAGTCAACATGAATTTATGAAAGGGAAATCATGCTTGACTAATCTTCAGGAATTTTTTGAGGATGTGACGAGTAAAATGGATGAAGGGGAGCCAGTGGATGTAGTGTATCTAGACTTTCAGAAAGCCTTTGATAAGGTCCCGCACGGGAGACTGGTGACTAAAATTAGAGCACATGGTATTGGGGTAGGGTGTTGACATGGATAGAAAATTGGTTGGCAGACAGGAAGCAAAGAGTAGGAGTGAACGGGTCCTTTTCAGAATAGCAGGCAGTGGCGAGTGGAGTGCCGCAAGGCTCGGTGATGGGGCCGCAACTGTTTACCATATATATTAATGATTTGGAAGAGGGAATTAGGAGCAAACCTAGCAAGTTTGCGGATGACAGAAAGCTGGGTGGCAGTGTGAACTGTGAAGAGGATTTTAGGAGAATGCAGGGTGAGCTGGACAGGTTGAGTGAGTGGGCAGATGCGTGGCAGATGCAGTATAATATAGATAATTGTGAGGTTATCCACTTTGGCGGCAAAAACAAGGGAGCAGATTATTATCTCAATGGGGTTAGGTTAGGTTAGGTAAGGGGGAGGTGCAACAAGACCTGTGTGTCCTTGTACACCAGTCACTGAAAGTTGGCGTGCAGGTACAGCAGGCAGTGAAGAAAGCTAATGGAATGTTGGCCTACATAACAAGAGGATTTCAGTATAGGAGTAATGAGGTTCTTCAGCAGTTGTATAGGGCTCTGGTAAGACCACACCTGGAGTATACATCTGGAGTATCTGTAGCACACAGTTTTGATCTCCTAATTTGAGGAAGGACATCCTTGTGATTGAGGCAGTGCAGAGTAGGTTCACGAGATTGATCCCTGGGATGGCGGGACTGCCATATGAGGAAAGATTGAAAAGACTAGGCTAGTATTCACTGGAGTTTAGAAGGAGGAGGGGGGATCTTATAGAAATATATAACATTTTAAAAGGACTGGACAAGCTAGATGCAGGAAAAATGTTCCCAATGTTGGGCGAGTCCAGAACCAGGGGCCACAGTCTTTGATTAAAGGGGAGGCCATTTAAGACTGAGGTGAGAAAAAACTTTTTCACCCAGAGAGTTGTGAATTTGTGGAATTCCCTGCCACAGAGGGCAGTGGAGGCCAAATCACTGGATGGATTTAAGAGAGAGTTAGATAGAGCTCTAGGGGCTGGTGGAATCAAGGGATATTGGGAGAAGGCAGGCACGGGTTATTGTTTGGGGACAATCAGCCATGATCACAATGAATGGCGGTACTGGCTCGATGGGCCGGTTGGCCTCCTCCTGCACCTATTTTCTATGTTTCTATGTTTCTATGTGCGGGACTGTCTAGCGATCGGCAGTTGTGATGATGTTAAGGTGGCGGTATTCCCCCCACGGCCTCCACCCGCCGGATGAGTTGGAAACCATATGTAAGGGGGAAGCCCATGGGTTTTCGGCGCACCGCACAATTCCCATGTTCTCCAACTTCTGGAACTCCTCCTTGGCTAAACGCAGCTTGTCGGGAAGGAGCCTGGGCGCACGTGCTTGCTGCGGAGGACTGGCAGTGAGGATATGATGCACATCCCCTTGCTTAGGAGCGACTGAGTGGAACTGAGGGGTCCGGAGCACCGGGAACTCGGCCAGGATCGGAGCTTATGCCCCACCCACGTCCGTCACAGATCCGAAGGTGAGGGCCGGAGGAAACCGCGGGCTGCGGGGACGCATGCTGGGCGGACTCCAGAGGGACGAGGCATTGGCCCCGAATGTCCACCATGAGGGAAAAGACCCGCAATAGATCGGCGCCCAGCAACGGCTGGGAAACGTCCGCGATGACGAAGGGCCACGAGTAAGGGCGAGAGTCGAGGACTCGGGAAACAGTCCGGGTACCGTAGGTGCGGATGGGGCTGCCGTTGATGGTGGTGAAGGCGGGGCCATGCTTACCAGCATGAGTATTGAGCCTAGACAGAGGAATTATGCTCAGCATGGCCCCAGTGTCCACGAGGAAACAAAGCCCGGAATGGCGATCCCCGACATAGAGACAATGTTTCTGGCTGACCGTGATAGCCTCTACTGGCGATCGGCTGAGGCAATTCTCGGAAACGAGCAGGGGGCGCGGCATCGGCGGGCCACCGCACCCCAGCGTTGGTGGTAATAACACCACTGGCACTTACTGCGAACCACGGCACAGCGATGTCAGCTGAGGGTGGAATGGCCCGCCGAGGCTGCTGCTTCGCAGACGCAGACACCCGGTTGATGGAACTACCGTCCTGCTGCTTGGCAAGCGACAGCTCGTCCGCCCGTTCAGCGAGCTGCAGGGGGTCAGTGAAATCGGGGCACCCGGACGTGGTGTCGAAGGACGAGAAGCCAAAGCGAAGAAGTGGAAGCCAAATAACCGAATGGACGCAACGCCGAAAAGCCAAATAACCGAACGGATGCAATGCCGATAAGCCTAATAACTTAAAGGGTGGGATGCCGAAAAGCCAACTAACCGAAAGGGTGGGATGTCTAAAAGCCAACTAACCAAAAGGGCGCAATGGCGAAAAGCCTACTCACTGAACGAACGCAACGCCGAAAAGCCAAATAACGACATGACGCCACTAGGGGGGGCGGGACTTGTCAGCGATTGGTCCAGACCCCCGCGTCCATCACATCATTGGCCCGGGGAAAAGGGAGGGTGAGGGTCATTTTCCCACACAAGACCACCCAGGGCTGGAGGGTGACTGCGCACTCTGAACCCGAACACCAAGGTGTAAGCGGCCGAAGGAGCGCATCCCTCGGGACAGCCCCCACTCTTCCCCCCCGGGATCAGCGCTGTCCAGCCACGGCCGCCTCGTCTCCCCCATGTGGCCGTATTGTGGGTCGGCAGAGCACACACACACGGGGCCGGATGGAGCAGAGTTGGGGACAATCTGGGCCCTCCGCCCACCCAGAGTCACTAACCGCGATGCAACGCCACCTGAACATGACCCCCACACCAGGATGGTTCACCCCCCGGACCCCAACCCACACCCGGAGTGATTCACCCCCCGACACCCACACCGGGTGATTCACCCCACCCCGGCCGCGTGGACAGGCGGCCTGCGGCACATTAGAAGATCATGTGAGCATCTTGAAATCAATCTCATGAGCACGTGAAAGATAGCCAAGCGACACGGTTTTGATCCATCCACATCGCACAGAGTGGAAAATAATGAAATGGAAATTGCAAATTATTCAACTGCAAATTTCCCCCTTCCACAACACAAAGTCAGCAATAACATATTTGCCACACAATGATCTTCTAATGCGGTCATTGTTCCGAGCGCTAAATCCCTTCAGCTGTACCTGCAGCTGAAGCTATGGAGGGATTAGTAGACCTTGAAGAGGCATTGACACTTTGTTTTTATGTAAAGGGGGTAATAGAGGAAGGTATGTGATTTGACAGTAATGTATCGTCTGCGGGGAAAATAAAGTACAATTTACTCGGCACCACTGCGAAAATGGCACTGTTAAATGCGCAAAGTTCAAAAAACAAATGAACTGCAAATAAACTTAAAAAATACAGATTATCTGGTGTTTTGTGTGTGGGAGCTTGTTGGGTGCATTACGCAGGCAACCATATGGTATTACTGTGTTTAAACAATAAATAAAACGTGCTTCTTGTCACGAGGGGGAAGAGATAATATTGTTCGTTGTCATGCACACTTGTCATTGGCCCGCCAGGGAATTTGTGTCCCCCCCATGTTTTAAAAGCGATTTACTATGGCTGCCGGGCCGTCTGTCTGTGCGGCCGGGGGGGGGGGGGGGGGTGAATCACCCAGTGTGGGTGTCGGTGGGGTGAATCATCCAGCGTGTGGGTCGGGGTCCGGTGGCACTGCATCGCAGTCAGTGACTCTGGGTGGGCGGAGGGACCAGACTGTCCCCAACTCTGCTCCACCTGACCCTGTGTGTGTGTGCGCTGCTGACGCACAGCCCATCACAGTGCGGTCGCATGGGGGAGACGAGGTGGAAGGCGGCCGTGGCTGGACAGCATTTACCCCAGGGGGGAAGAGTGGGGACTGTCCCTAGGGATGCACTCATTTGGCCGCTTACACCTTGGTGCTCAGGTTCAGAGCGCCCAGTCACCCTCCAGCCCCGGGCAGTTTTGTGTGGGAAAATGACCCCCACCCTCCCGCCTCCCCCAGTGATGTGATGGATGCGGGGGTCTGGACCATATAACCATATAACCATATAACAATTACAGCACGGAAACAGGCCATCTCGACCCCTCTAGTCCGTGCCGAACACATAATCTCCCCTAGTCCCATATACCTGCGCTCAGACCATAACCCTCCATTCCTTTCCCATCCATATAACTATCCAATTTATTTTTAAATGATAAAAACGAACCTGCCTCCACCACCTTCACTGGAAGCTCATTCAACACAGCTACCACTCTCTGAGTAAAGAAGTTCCCCCTCATGTTACCCCTAAACTTCAGTCCCTTAATTCTCAAGTCATGTCCCCTTGTTTGAATCTTCCCTACTCTCAGTGGGAAAAGCTTTTCCACGTCAACTCTGTCTATCCCTCTCATCATTTTAGAAACCTCTATCAAGTCCCCCCTTAACCTTCTGCGCTCCAAAGAATAAAGCCCTAACTTGTTCAACCTTTCTCTGTAACTTAGTTGCTGAAACCCAGGCAACATTCTAGTAAATCTCCTCTGTACTCTCTCTATTTTGTTGACATCCTTCCTATAATTAGGCGACCAAAATTGTACACCATACTCCAGAATTGGCCTCACCAATGCCTTGTACAATTTTAACATTACATCCCAACTTCTATACTCAATGCTCTGATTTATAAAGGCCAGCACACCAAAAGCTTTCTTTACCACCCTATCTACATGAGATTCCACTTTCATGGAACTGTGCACAGTTATTCCCAGATCCCTCTGTTCACCTACATTCTTCAATTCCCTACCATTTACCATGTACGTCCTATTTTGATTTGTCCTGCCAAGATGTAGCACCTCACACTTATCAGCATTAAACTCCATCTGCCATCTTTCAGCCCACTCTTCCAACTGGCATAAATCTCTCTGTAGACTTTGAAACTCTTCTTCATTACCCGCAACCCCACCTATCTTAGTATCATCTGCATACTTACTAATCCAATTTACCACACCATCGTCCAGATCATTGATGTACATGACAAACAACAGTGGACCCAACACAGATCCCTGTGGCACCCCACTCGTCACTGGCCTCCAACCTGACAAACAACCATCCACCATTACTCTCTGGCATCTCCCATTCAGCCACTGTTGAATCCATCTTGCTACTCCACCATTAATACCCAACCATTGAACCTTCTTAACCAACCTTCCATGAGGAACCTTGTCAAAGGCCTTACTGAAGTCCATATACACAACATCCACTGCTTTACCCTCATCAATTTCCCGAGTAACATCTTCAAAAAATTCAAGAAGATTAGTTAAACATGACCTTCCAGGCACAAATCCATGTTGACTGTTCCTAATCAGACCCTGTTTATCCAGATGCTTATATATATTATCTCTAAGTATTCTTTCCATTAATTTGCCCACCACTGACGTCAAACTAATAGGTCTATAATTGCTAGGTTTACTCTTAGACCAATCGCTGACAAGTCCCAACCCCTGGCGATGTCATGTCTGTTATTTGGTTTTTCGGCATTGCGTCCTGTCCTTTCGGTTAGTTTTCTTTTAGTCGTCCCGCCCTTTCGGTTATTTGGCTTTTCGGCGTTGCGTCCATTCGTTTATTTGGCGTTTCGGCATTGTACGCTTTCGGTAATTTGGCTTTTTGGCGTCGTTTCCATTCGGTTATTTGGCTTCCACTTCTTCGTTTTGTCTTCTCGTCCTTCGACACCACGTCTGCACACGGATATCTGACCCGGCGAGGAGCAGGCGGATGTCATCGGGCATCTGCTCAAGGAAAGCCTGCTCGAATAACAGGCAAGGCTGGTGGCCATCCATGAGAGCAAGCATCTCGCTCATCAACACAGACGGCTTATGATCACCGAGACCGTCCATTTGCAGCAGCTGAACCGTGCGATCGCGGCGACTGAGCCCGAAGGTGTGGAGCAGCAGAGACCTTCATACTTGCCAAAAGCATGCGGATTCTGAAAGTAAGGTAGCAACCAGGTGGCTGAGCACACCCACCACATAGAAATATCGGGTAGCATCCGCGAGGATCTGGCGGAGCTCGAACTGGGCGTCGATGTGAGCGAACCACACGTGAGGCTGAACCGCCCAGAAAACAGGCAGTTTAAGAGCAACCGCGGTCTTCTGGGCGGGCTGGTCATCAAGATTCTCAGCGGCGTTCATAGCGAAACTCCGAAAAACATTCGGAGCGGCGGGGTCACCACTACAGCGAGACCAGGCAGGTTGAGTGAAGTAATTTTTTATTAACAAATAAAAACAAAACAAAACCTCATGCAATACTTGTGCCTGACTAGCTAACACAAAACAGCTCCTGTTGCTGGGAGGAGCGCAGTCGAACTAACTAAACAGCCCGCGAACGAACCCCCGTGGTCACGTGACCGAGCCAACCAATGATGAGGGTTCTGACCTCCCTAAACCACCACTAGGTGCCGCTACACTATGTTATTAATCCCTTCATCGCCTATCTTGTGTATTGAGGCAGGGTTAATTGGTAACCACACTAGGAAAGAGAGCATGGTAGAATTTCAGATGCAGTTTGAAGATCAGTTCATTTCAGTTTTAGTTTATTGCCAGTTTTGGTTTTATACTCACGAGTATCAAGATACAGTGAAAAGCTGTTGTTGCGTGCTGATCAGTCAGCAGAAAGACACACATGATTACAATCGAGTCATCCACAGTGTACAGATACACGATAAGGGAATAATGTTTAGTGCAAGTTCAAGCCTTTCCTACTGTGGTAACCAATTAACCCTGTCTCATTAACAAGCCAGGTGGGAGGCCGATGGGAGAGGGGAAAAGAGGAAGTGGCCTGGGTGTGACACCTCCCTGATTATGCTGCTGGCCTTGCCAAGGCAAGGTGAGAGAAAAATTGAGTCAATGGAAGGCAGGTTTGTGTGATGGTCTGGGCTGCGTCCACAATTTGCTGCAATTTCATGAGGTCTTGGATGGAGCTGTTCCCAAACCAAGCTGTGAATTATTTTCTTCTGAAATTAGTGTCCAAGTTGTAAATAAACACGATTATACTGGTTCAATGTCCAATTTGGCTTAATTGAATTTGGTTCAAGGGTTTGGGTTAAATTAGATTAAAGGGTTAGAAAGATGATCAACAGAGGCAAATATTTAACGACATTTCAAAAACCTTAGTAAAGGTATATTCCATGAATCAAGAAATGCTCCCTGAAACAGTTGCATTGTCCATTGTTAATGAAGGAAATCAAGGTAATTATTACATTGAAAGAAAAGTCATGCAACATTTCGAAGATTAGTGGAAGACCAGAGGATTGAGATTTTTTTGAAAAGCAGCAAACTTTACCAAAACAATTATAATGATGAAAGAGTGAGAGAATAAACCTACCAGATGATTTAAAAACATGCATAAGAGCTTCTGCATGAAAGAAACAAGAATGCTGCTAAAGTCCTTGTTGATCTACTAAAGGAACGGGGGATTATTAATAAGATCATGTCATAAGTGATAGGAGTAGAATCAAGCCATTTGGCCCATCAAATATACTCCGCCATTTAATCCTGCTGATCTATCACTCCCTCCTAACCCCATTTTCCTGCCTTCTCTCCATAACCTCTGACCTGTACTAATCAAAAATCTATCTATCTTAAAAATATACACTGATGGCCCCCATAGCCTTTTGTGGCGAACAATTCCACAGATTCACCACACTTTGACAAAATAAATTTCTCTTCATCTCTTTCCTAAAACAACGTCCTTTAATTCTGAGGCTATGACTTCTAGTCCTAGACTCTCCTGTTAATGGAAACATCCTCTCCACATCCACTCTATCCAAGTCTTTCACTATTCTGTATGTTTCAATGAGTTCCCCCCATTCTTCTAAACTCCAGTGAGTACAGGCCCAGTGCCTACAAACGCTCATCATAGGTTAACCTAATCATTGGTGGGATCATTCTTTGTAAACTTCCTCTGGACCCTCTCCAAAGCTAGCACATCCTTCCTCTGATATGGTGTCCAAAATTCCTCACAATATTCCAAATGTGGCCTTACCAGTGCCTTTTCGAGCCTCAGTATTACATTCCTGTTTTTGTATACAGTCCTCTTGAAATAGATGCTAGCATTGAGTTTGCTTTCTTTACTACCGATTCGGCTTGCAGATTATCTTTTGGGAATCCTGTACCAGCACTCCCAAGTCCCTTTGCACCTCCGAATTCCGGATTCTCTCCGCATTAGAAAATAGTCTATGCCTTTATTTCTTCTACCAAAATGCATGATTCCATACTTTGCTACACTATATTCCATCTGCCACTTCTCTGCCCACTCTCCCAACCTGTCCATGTCCTTCTGCAGAGTCCCTGCTTTTTCTACACTACCTGCCATTTCATCTATTTTCGTATCATCAGCAAACTTGGCCACAAAGCCTTCAATCCCCTCGTCCAAATAATTAATATATAACGTGAACAGTAGGAGTAGGAATGGGTGACATTTCAGGTCAAAACCCTTCTTCATTTAGGTTTAACTGGTGCCCAAGATTCGCCAGATTGGCCCTTGCCAAATGTTTAGGCATTGACCAGTGTGGTTCATCTGGCTTCACTCATTCTAGTTAAAAGGCTTCACAAAGTTCGCTTGCCACCTACAATGTACTGAAAGCAGATAAATGAATTACTCATCACATTTTCTGTTTTGGGAGGATTGAATTTGATCTCCTAACATCACGAGAGACAGCAAACTTTGCAGAATAAAAGCAAAATTTCAAAAAGGTTTACTGCTGAAATATGCTCAAAATCATCCTAAGTTGGCAGCATTAAACACATTGAAAAGCAACAGCTGCATGTTCTACTTCATTTCTGAAAATTATTCCGTCGATAACGTTACTGTAAATGTATTCTGAGGCAATGGCTTCACTTTATGAGCTACTTTATTTCTGAAATTCAGTTCCATTGACTTCAATAAAGTTGAATTTTTGAAGTGGAACAGGACATGTAGTTTATACCACAGTGCACTTAATCTTACCAACTGGGAGAGCTTGAACAGCCCTTATCCGCTCAGCTCTGATTAGTTATTGTTCCACAAATATGAGTTAATTCATGGCCAAAATATGCATATAAAAGTTTGTAATGTCAAAATACATCATCTGAAAGGTAAACAACACAGGCGTGTGTTCATAAGTTCTTGGAGCAGAATTAGGCCATTCGTCCCATCAAGTCTACTCTGCCATTCAATCATGGCTGATCTATCTTTCCCTCTCCACCCCATTCTCCTGCCTTCGCTCCATAGCCCCTGACACCCTTATTAATCAAGAATCTGTCAATTTCCACCTTTAAAATATCCATTGACGTGGCCTTCCCAGCCGTCTGTGGCAATGAATTCCAGAGATTCACCATGCTCTGATTAAATAAATTCCGAATCATCTCCTTCGGCATCCTCCTGTGGCATTAGGATTTTGTACAGTAGTTAAATCAGTGGATGGCAGCATCTTCCCTTTAGCTTTAGCATTATCTCCAAGCTTATTTGATATACAATTTTCTCTCAGAAACATAAGTGTTTTATCATATTGTATTAACCTTCATTCAGTTTACGAAGTACTATTTCCAGTAATCATTTGGTTTATGGATATTTCCATGCAGGAGAGCACCTAATCCCACTGGCACCAGTTGCATTGTTTTTATTTTGATTGTTTAATAATTTATCGAAGTACATTTTACTGGAGTTTCCTCCTGAGGTACCTTGCCTCATCTTTTAGCAGAATAATGAGATCTGGAGCATTCTGTTGCTGCTCTCTGAATTACTTTCAGCCTATTTTTTTTAGTTAGCTAGTTAGTTTAGTTTAGTTGAATTTATTGTCACGTGTCACGAGGTACAATAAATACTTTTATTGCGTTCTAACCAGTCAGCGGAAAGACAATACATGATAACAATCGAGCCATCCATGGTGTACAGATACATGATAAAAGGGAATAACGTGAATAATGTTTAGTGCAAGATAAAGCTAGTAAAGTCCGATCAAAGATGGTCCGAGGTTCTGCAATGAGGTAGATAGTAGTTCAGGACTGCTCCCTAGTTGTTGGTAGGATGGTTCAGTTGCCTGATTACAGCTGGGAAAAAACTGTTCCTGAATCTGGAGGTGTGCGATTTCCCGATGGGAGAGAGGAAAAAAGGGAGTGGCCAGATTGTGACTCCTTCTGGGTTGGCTAATTGGTTTTCTCACCATAAAATGATCTCAATCATTTTAAGATCATACACACCTGTTCCAAAATTTCTCCCATCAAAGGAAACAATTATAACCATCAAGTCCCTTAACCAATTTATGTGATCTTTCAACTTTCACACCTTAAGCGATTACAGATTATGGCAAATGGACACAACATGCTGGAGTAATTCAGCAGGTCAGGCAGCATCTCTGGAAAACATGGATAGGTGATGTTACAGGTCAAGACCCATCTTCAGACTGATGGTAAGTTCGGCAGGACAGCATGGAGACATAGCTGATAGAGATGCTGCTTCACAGCATCAGAGACCCAGGTTCGATCGTGTTCTCGGTCGCTGAACGCGTGGAGTTTGCACATTCGCCCTCTGACCACATGAGTTTCCTCTGGGTACTTTGGCTTTCTCCCACATCCCAAGGACATGTAAATCTGTAGGTCAATTGGCCTGTTCAAAATTCCCCTTATTGTGCAGGGATTGGTTGAGAAAGTCGGGTAACATAGAACTAGTGTAAATGGGTAATTGATTGTCGGCATGGACTCGGTGGGCCGAAGGGCCTGTTTCCATGCTGCATCTTGAAACTAAACTAAACTAAAGCGTATTTCTGTTGACTCTTCTTCGCACAACATCACTCAGTGTATCTTTCCTGAGGTTTGATTCTCGAATTTGAAAGCAGATCTTCAATTGGTTTCATCCAAGGTTTCATAAAACTGACACATAAGAGCTGTACTTTTCCATTTCATCCCACAGGAATAAAAACTTTGTGATAAGCTTTTGAACCTGTGCAATAAGATTAGATGATGTTTACATAGTCACTCAAACCACATTAGCTCTGTACTGCCCTTTCCTTGACGATTCAGCTTTTTCCGATCTACAGAGAAATGTCATCACACTTGCTGAATTCTAATAAACTCCACAGGTTGTCCACTCCCATTCCACAATGCTCATAGTTTCAATAATACTGGAAAGACAAGCTAACACATCAGTTATTTACAAAGACGATTACAACTTCAACGTTATTGCAAGTTAGTCCAAATCCTGCATAATATGATCTGGCATATTCAGTGCACTCTGCCGCTTCTGAATTGACCTTTAATCTGCTACCATGGGCAGTTTTGGGGTAGCATAGAAAAAATCAATACTAACTTCTAATTATTGCCCTTCACAGTCCTTCAATTTTTGTTCTGGTGCGAATGGAATATTTTAGAAATCATTAAATAATTCAACTCTGTATTACATTTTCTTAGCACTGTGCATATGAGTGGAAGAGAGGGGGAGGGGGTAGGGGCGGGTGTCAGAGGGGAACTGTATAAACAGGAGGATGGGTGTGGAGGTGGGTAACAACCAGCACATGATATGTGGATCCAGGTGAGGAGGGGTGGGTCGGTGAATGTGGGTCAGGTGGCGGAGAGAAGGGTGAGGATATTAACAGTGGCTGGGGTGTGGTTGATGGAGGTAACCAGAGGCTGATGATGTTGGAACCTGATGGGAAGGGAAGATGGAGTGTGGGACCAAATAAGGGACGCGGGTGGGTAAAGCGAAATGGGGATATGGGATGAGGTGGGCAGGATACCTGATGAGAGAAGTGTGTGGGTGGTAGGCAAATGGTGGGAAGAAGTCAGGTTAGAGGGCACAGATGTTTGTGGGGAAGAAGGTGTGTAGGATCTGGGTAAATAAGAAGGGAGAGAGGGACCGAGTAGGAGTCTTTTGCATTAGGTGCTATCAATGAGACCAAGCACAGATTAGACCATCACTTTGACGAGCACCTATGGATTCTCTGCCAAGGCCACCCAGTTGGCCATGACCTCTGGTTAAAATTTAAACCTTGTTTCCTATTCAGCTTTACCCCATTGTGGATATTGGACTTTGTCTATGAACCTGATGTGCTAAAATGCTGAGAACTATATTCTGCACTCTGCATCTTCCCCTTTGCTCTATCTGGTGCAAGTGAGTTTGACGATTGTATTTATGTATAGTGTATCTGATCTGTTGGGATGGCATGCAAAACAAAGCTTTTCACCAGTACCTTGGTACATGTGACAAAAGTAAAGCTCAATCTAATCTTAAACAACTTCAGGCCTGTCGCTTCTTACAACACAAACTTTATTGGCATAAACAAATGTGGGGGGGCGACACGGTGGCGCAGCGGTCGAGTTACTGCCTTACAGCGCTTTCAGCGCCAGAGACGTGGGTTCAAGCCCGACTACGGGCTTGAACCTATTTTTCTAAAAATTAGTATTGATGTGGTAGTTTCATGAAGAAAGACAGGATCAAACAGCAGGAATCATTACAGACAATAGACAATAGGTGCAGGAGTAGGCCATTCGGCCCTTCGAGCCAGTACCGCCATTTACTGTGATCACGGCTGATCATCCACATTCAGTACCCCATTTATGCCTTCTCATCATATCCCCTGACTCCGCTATCTTTAAGGGCTCTATCTATTCTCTCTTGAAGCATCCAGAGAATTGGCCTCCACTGCCTTCTGAGCCAAAGAATTTCACAGATTCACAACTCTCTGGATACAAAAACTTTTTCCTCATTTCCGTTCTAAATGGCTTACTCCTTATTCTTAAACTGTGGCCCCTGGTTCTGGACTCCCCAACATCTGGACATCTGCCTCTGGCGTGTCCAATCCCTTAATAATCTTATATGTTTCAATAAGATCCCCTCTCAACCTAAATTCCAGAGCATACAAGCCCAGCTGCTCCATTCTATCAACATACAACAGTCCCGCCATCCCGGGAATTAACCTCGTGAACCTACGCTGCACTCCCTCAATAGCAAGAATGTCCTTCCTCAAATTTGGAGACCAAAACTGCACACAATACTCCAGGTGTGGTCTCACTAGGGTCCTGTACAACAGCAAAAGGACCTCTTTGCTCCTATACTCAACTCTCTTGTTATGAATGCCAACATGCCATTCGCTTTTTTCACTGCCTGCTGTACCTGCGTGCTTACTTGTAGTGAGTGATGAACAAGGACCCCCAGATCTCTTTGTACTTCCCCTTTTCCCAACTTGACGCCATTCAGATAATAATCTGCCTTCCTATTTTTGCCACCTAAGTGGATAACCTCACATTTATCCACATTAAACTGCATCTGCCATGCATCCGCCCACTCACTCAACTTGTCCAAGTCACCCTGTACCCTCATAGTATCCTCCTCACAGTTCACACTGCCACCCAGCTTTGTGTCATCTGCAAAGTTGCTGATGTTACTTTGAATCCCTTCATCTAAATCATTGATGTGTATAATAGCTGCGGTCCCAGCACCGAGCCTTGCTTTCTGAAAGGGACCCGTTAATCCCTACTCTTTGTTTCCTGTCTGCCAACCAATTTTCTATCCATGTCAATACCCTACCCCCAATACCATGTGCTCTAATTTTGCCCACTAATCTACTATGTGGGACCTTATCAAATGCTTTCTGAAAGTCCAGGTACACAACATCCACTGGTTCTCCCTTGTCCATTTCCCTAGTTACATCCTCAAAAAATTCCAGAAGATTAGTCAAGCATGATTTCCCCTTTGTAAATCCATGCTGACTCGGACCAATCCTGTTATTGCTTTCCAAATGTGCCGCTATTTCATCTTTTATAATTGACTCCAGCATCTTCCTCACCACTGATGTCAGGCCATTACAAATACCAGCTTAGCTAGCAATACCCACATCATTATAACAATTTTAAATAACAGGCATTGAGTCAAACAGACTCCATCCAATATGTGTGTAGTCAACTGCTCTTATAACCTGCTGAAATTTCCAGTGGATAATACCAGAGACTGAGCATCCACAATGTTATGTTTTGGTCAAGATTCCAGTATCTACAGTCTCTTGTGTCTCTGATAATCAAACAATTTGGTGAGTTTGAAGTCAAGTGTGTACCACACCCAGTCAGGATGTCAGATTTAATTCCTTTGAGGGTGAACTGCAGCACAGTGATGAAGCGGTAGAGTTGCTGCCTTACAGCGCCTGAGCATCGGGTTTGATCCTCATTATGGGTGCTGACTGTACTGAGTTCATACATTCTCCCTGTGACTGCATGGTTTTTCTCCAGGTGCTCCTGTTTCCTCCCACACTGCAAAGATGTACAGGATTTTCAGTTAATTATCTTCAGTAAAAATGTAAGTTGTCCCAAGTGCATAGGATAGTGCTTGTGTACGGGTTGATTGCTGGTCGGTGCGGACTCGGTGGGCCAAAGGGCCTGTTTCCACGCAGTATCTCTAAACTACCCAAAAAAACCCACTATGGACAGCGTGCATAGAGTAACTCCAGAGAACTTGCCCATTTTCAGAAATGTATTCCAATCTTTTTGGAAAAGTTGCCAAATTACCATCAAAGAGACAAGCTAGATCTGTGGAATTTTAGGACAACCACTTATCCTTCATCCTTTTTACTACACCATAACTAAGGAAATTTAATACTCTCCTTCCCAGGAATCTACATGGGTTTTTGTACTCTAGACTTAAAAATGTAGATTACTTAAAGTGTTTTTTACCATGTTGTAAAATCACTGATATTATATTCATTCTTAGCAGATCCTTGGTCCGATGAGTGAACATAATGCCACCTGCATTGACAAGAGCAGTAAACGACGACATGAGGCACTATTTGGGCTCTTCGATGCCAATAGGTTATTCCATCGACCAACCACTAGTGTTGGTGATGGTATTCATTTATTATAGTTACATGTACCGAGACACAGTTGAAAAAATCTTTCTGCAATCCCGGCTTGTCAAACCATACATGATTACAGTTATACCATACATCAGTACAGCAGGTAGTGCAAAAACAGCTACAAAGAAAGTGCAGACAAAAACATGTGCAAGGGCTGCAAAAAGATAAATTATGAGACCAGGAATACAGCCGTAGCATTTGAGGATCACATAGGATGTTTCAAATATTGATTAGGTGTCCCTACACATGAGTTTTAATAGATTGAAGGACAGGTTGGAGGAAATAAGAAGATTGATTGAATGAATGTAGCAGACCATAATTAGTCTTTCTTTGACCATGAGCGTTGACCAGACCTTGTCTGAAGAAGGGTTTCGACCCAAAACGTCACCTGTTCCTTTTCTCCAGAGATGCTGCCTGACCCGCTGAGTTACACCAGCATTTTGTGTCTATCATTATTTGACCATGATGTGGATAGAAAGAGCGTATAAAATTGTATTTTTATATCTAAACAGAAATTCAACAGGGGAAATTTCATAGAAGTTTGTTTTGATCAATGAACAGAGGGAAGAAAGATTCTCATTTTGTATTTTTCATGTTTTATTTTGACACAGTTGACCATTCAGTCCATCCGGTGCTTATTTTCAGAGCATACTCTTCACATTCTTCTATTCTTTTTTGCACGCAACCTATATGTTTCCACCAGTGATGGAAATGGGGGAGGTACGCAGGGGGGCGGCGTTCCCCTAGTTTTCAGTTTCCATCCTGTGCGTGAATTCGCAGCTTTATCCTGCGCTACTTAATCCAAGGGCGAGCGAACGAGCGGACAGACGGACGAAAGCAACGATCATAGAGTGGAATATATGACATTTCGATTCGAGACCCTTCTTCAGACTGCCAGGGGAAAGAGGAACAAGAGATATAGACGGTACTAAGGACAAATGAATGGAAGATATGCCTATATCTAACCTGGGTTTTCGGAGCTTTAAACCTGGGTTTTTGGAGCTTTAAATGTTATTATAAAGTTATTTTCAATAACTGGGCCACCTCCATGGCCAGAGTGAGGTCCACCATAAATTGGAGGTGCAGCACCTCATATTTCGCATGGGTTGTTTACACCCCAGTGTACCTCCATTGACCTCCAATTTCAGGTAGTCCCTGCTTTCTCCTTCTTTCCCCTCCCTTTTCCAGCTCTCCCACAGCCCAGTGTCTCCGCCTCTTCCTTTCTTCTTCCTGCCCCCCCCCACCCCCACATCAGTCTGAAGAAGGGTCTCAACCCGAAACGTCACCTATTTCCTTCGCTCCATAGATGCTGCCTCACCCGCTGAGTTTCTCCAGCATTTTTGTTGACCTTCAATCTATATTACTAAATCTCTGATCTTGACCGCTTTTAGCCGACTGTGCTGCGATATCCGAGAGAACGCCGCCACCTACAGCCATCATTTTTGGCCACCTCGCTCAGAGTCCCCCTCCGCCATATGAGTGCGGAGGATTTTTTCCGTCGATGAAAAATGAGAGGGATATTAATGTTTTTACAAAATTCCCCATTCTCTCTGCTGCCCCCGCTGGTGGCAGGGGGAGGGACTATAAAACCAGGAAGTGTCGTGCCGCACTCAGTCTCTGCCAGACCAGGAAGTGAGAAGGTCACGGCTCTCTGAGCTGCGAATAACACTGAACGCACGTTCCTTGGCAAGGGTGAGTCCCCTCGATGCGGCTGTAAAGTGGCACAAAATGAATTTTGGTTGTCGGTTGTCTGCAGCCCAATTGTTTGCCTCGCCTTTTTTAACAAGTTTGTGTTCACAAAATGAATTTTGGTTGTCGGGTGTCTGCGGCCCAATTGTTTGCCTCGCCTTTTTTAACAAGTTTGTGTTCACAAAATGAATTTTGGTTGTCGGGTGTCTGCGGCCCAATTGTTTGCCTCTCCTTTTTGACAGGTTTGTGTTCACAAGATGAATTTTGGTTGTCGGGTGGCTGCAGCCCAATTGTTTGCCTCTCCTTTTTGACAGGTTTGTGTTCTCAAAATGAATTTTGGTTGTCGGGTGTCTGCAGCCCAATTGTTTGCCTCTCCTTTTTGACACGTTTGTGTTCTCAAAATGAATTTTGGTTGTCGGGTGTCTGCAGCCCAATTGTTTGCCTCGCCTTTTTAACAAGTTTGTGTTCACAAAATGAATTTTGGTTGTCGGGTGGCTGCACCCAATTGTTTGCCTTGGCTTGGCTTTTAAAATCGTTGCTACAGTTGGATGCCTGCCCAAGCATCCATACGGCCCACAATGTCTATACTAGCCCTCTGGAAACCAGTACCTTCAGCCCGCAACAGCCATACTAGCGCAAAAGACAGCCCCCCCCACTGGCGAGCAGTATTGGAATTGGTGGAGGTGGAATATTGCGTTGGTGACCAGCCGTCCCGTGTGATGCTGGGACCCAACGGGTCCCACTTAGTCTAGTAACTCTAAATAATTTAGTAACTAATTTTAAGATAGTGAGGTATCAAAAAACTACTGTCAAAGTAATTACGTGAATATTTAGCATACTTGCACGAACTTGATCTCTGATATTTTAGGGGAGGAATTAATCTACCTAAATAGACCGACACTTATGTTAAAATTAGTTCAGGCAGAAAACTGAATACGTCAAATGTTTGTTCCATTGCATCAGCAGAACAAGTTTTTTGTGTTCTAAATGATAGGAAGGTTTTCAAAGACACTATATAAAGAAGCACACAATTTTGTTTCACTTTTGTGCTACCGAATAATTATAGCCTTATTTTGTGCTGTGTGCAATTCAATGCATCACCAAATTCAGATTGTACAGTCCATTGTATTTTAATAGTGCTCCAGATTAGATTTTAGGAAACCTAAATAAATTAAATAATGTCACTTTTAAGCTGTTAATCCTTGTCACTTAAACTGACTCATTGGTATTGATTAGTAGGACTGGATGTTACAATCCCTAATATTCACTACAATTGACATTCTTGGGTATGATCACTAGGTGAATTTGCTAACAATCAGACACATCTTCAGTTGTGTACCTCAACGTCACTGGGTGTTTCGGCCTTTTATCACAAGACACCCTCAGTCGAAGCAGGCCCACCGCAGGTTGATCAGACCTGGGTGTGTCTTATTGTTAGCCTCTAGATGGTCACGTGGCAGCCCAGACAGCATCTTTCCTCTTCAGACACAGCCAGTGACTGCTCCGTTCGGCGGCATTGGCAAGTTCTTTTATTGCCCTCCTTTGTGCCTGCCCTTTGACTCCTACTCCCCTCAGGAGCCTTGCGGTGGAAATGGCTACAAAGCCCCTGCACCCCACCTCCACTGGACACACCCTTACACTCCAACCTCTCTCCTCTGCCTCTGCTGTTCTTACATGACTAACAACTAAACAGAATAGCAAAATATTTTTGATGAATTAATGGGAATGCTCAGTGATCTGAAGAATCTTTAAAATAAAGTATATTTTCTTATCTTGTTAGCCTTTTCATTTAATCATCAGAAGTTAGTTTATCTCACCTTAATATTGAAATAATTACAATTTCTGAAGAGATTATTAGAATGAATACACTGTTGAAATAAACTGTGCATGAGTATTGTGTGTACTTCTGGTCACCCCATTGCAGGAAAGATGTGGAGGCTTTGGAGAGGGTGCAGAAGAGGTTCACCAGAAAGCCTCTGGGATTAGGGGCATTAGATACAAGGAGAAGGTGGACAAACGTAGATTATTTTCTCAGCAACGCTGAAGATTAGTGGGAGACCTAAAAAAGTATGTAAAATTATGAGAGACTGTTAAAGCATGGAAGGCCAAATGGCGTACAGAAAATGGGATTAGTGTACGTTACAAGCATCATGGACATGATGAACCTGTTTTCATGCTCTATAATTCTATGATTCCAAATCTTGAGTGTAAAATTAAGCACCCTGTCAGGAAGAGTAAGCATTACCCATGAAATCCTGCTAAGACCATCAGCCTACTCTGCATATTACACTTTGGCATTGCATCCCCTCTCATATCCACACTTTGCTCCTATCTTACCATTGTCACAACCTCATCCCCATGGACAATTAACTTTATTGTTCAACAATGCCACATCTCTCCGATTCTTACTTTTACCAAGTGGTGTCCTTACACGTCATTCTTTCCCTTCATGCACAGAAAGAGAGTGGAAAGAGGGAGAAACCAGAAGTGGCCCTCCAATTAGTGAAGAGTCGAGCGTCAAGGGTGTTTGATTATCATATGTCCCAAGACAGAACAATGAAATCCTTACTTGCAGTAGCACAACATATATGTAAACATGGTATGCTGTAAACATAGTACTCTCATTACTTGCAAATTCACAAAAGGAATAGTTGATGGAGATCAGTTTTGTTGGGACTTAGGGCAAGGGAACTCCCCAGCTACCTGGTAACACTGTTAAATATTGAACATCAACATCAGGCTTAGGTTTAAGTTTATTATTACCATGTGCATCATGGTCCAATGAAAAGCTTTGTTTTACATGCTATCCATTCAAATCAGATAATGCTATACATAAATACAATCAAGTCAAGCTCAAGGTACAATAGGTAGAACAAAGGGGAATGTACAAAGTCTAGAGTATAGTATGAGAATGGTGTTACAATGTTCACAGCATTGTAATGCACCAGTTCCAGAGACAAAGTCCAATGGGGTAGAGGTGAATTGGACAATGTCCTAACCTATGGACAATATCCTGTGTCGTGTGTATCATATTGCAGTAAATTATATTCAAAAATAAATGTAAAAAATAAATATTTTTTGGTTATTTTGGTTATTTGGTTATTCCATCCTTTGCAAATTGCAGACAAAACTGACATAATTGCCAGCTCTGGCAAACAAGCCATTGCTTAATTATTGTGAGCCATTAACTGGGAGGTTCAGGATACATCTCCAGAAAGCTTCTAAAGAAATTGACAGGAGCAGTGACTTTGTAAAGTGGATCTACGAGACCCAGCTGGCAGCAGTCCTGTTCCAGCTGGCTGTAACCTCCTCCCACCACCCTAATCAGATGAATCAATCCACAAACAAGTAATTAAAGCCTCCAAAGTATAGAATGGAAATACTTAGCCAGTCCTCCCTGCTGCAGTTTCCTCTTACAGGTAAGAAAATGGCTGTGTCGTTTATTGAGTGCTGTGTTTCCCTGAAAATGACTGATCTCCTGAGTACCTGCTGTACTCTTGTCTCGATTTTGACTCGATTGTGATTTTGAACCTCAAAGAGCTTAGGATGCACGTGAAAGACATTAAACACATAAATCTGTGCCAATTTATCTCTAACTGAGCAATTAATATGGACTGATGCCGTTGCTTTTGACAAGGAGTTTGTATATTTGCAACCTAGTGAACTGGAGTAAAATTGGAAGTTAAGGAGTTGGAACTGAGTTCTTGTGCATTATCAGTTTCAGCATGTTCGCACCCCACCCACTTTCAAGCACAAGTGCTCCCTCACCTTAAAACCCTCTCCACTCTTTTTTCTACAATGGTTATTATCACCATATTGAGTTATTTTTTGAATGAGATTGCTGAGGTATCACAAACTTAAGAGTAGTTTATGCAGTGTTCACAGTTAATATTCAATCTAAGAAATTCTGACTGGGGCTCCTTGCATCTAATTTAATAATATTGCAGAATTTTCAAGGTGGAACATTGAGTCACAGGAAATTATTACTCAGATAATTTCTCACTGCGATGCAATATTATCAGGACCTGCTGAATTATCAAGAAATAATGAAAGATCAAAAATAGACTGGTTTCTACACCGGGTTCAGTTTGTATGAATATCTCTGACTTGGATTAATGCTTAACAATTCCAGCTTCTCTGTTCAAAAAAGCAAATGGATTATGCCTTGCTATTAACACTGACTCAAGTTTTTGATTATATTTCTAATTGTGGTAATTTAAGAAAATGTATTTTAAATGTCAGTAATTTAAGCTTTTTTAAACACTTTTATTTAATAAATGTCATGCATGGGAAATTTCACTGACAAAATTACGGTACATTAAGTTGCAGTACACATTCAAATTTGTCCCAATAATCTTTTGAAAGAAATGATAACTTATCATTTCAGGTCAATTCAATTGAAGCTAATTTTGCTTAAAGTAATTTTACATCATTTAGATTCCACTGTGCAGAATTTATAATGGGAATATGGAAATGGCAGAGGAATTACACAAATATTTTACACCCTGTGCTCATTGAATGAAAAAGCAAAATACACTGGAGGTTTCTAGAACAAATGAAGCACAAGAATTTAGTATTTGTGACTCCATAGAAGTTAATGTGCCTGAAAATTGATAAATTCTAAGGACCTAATGATCTTCGTTCCAGAGTTTGAAATGACGGGTGACAATGGATGTTTTAGATATAGCTTCAGAAATTCCATACAAAGTGGAATGGTTCCTGCAGATTGTATAGGAACAGTTGTAAAAACCCACTATTTAAGAAGGTGGGAGAGACAACACTGGGAATATTCGACTTGTTAGCTTGATATTAATTATTGGAATAATGCAGGAATCTTTAAAAAAAAAAAGATGTGGTACCAAGACTTAGAAAATAGTAATATAATTAAGCATTACCAGCATAAAGAATGTGATCACGCTGGTGAAAGTGCACAGGAGATTTAACCGGATGTGGCCTTAGATGGAGTGTTTCATCTATAAGGTGTGACTGCAGGGAATAGATTAGGTTTCTTTCAAGTTGGAGAGGCTCAGGGGGAGTGGAGCTGGTGAGTAGGTGGGACAGTGGCACAGCTGCTGCCTCACAGCGCTAGAGATTTGGGTTCGATCCTGACCGGTGGTGCTGTCTGTGTGGAGTTTGCATGTTCTCTCTGTGACTGCATGGATTTTCTCTGGGTATTCATGTTTCCTCCAACATCCCAAAGAACTGTTGTTTTGTAGGTTAATTGCCCAATGTAAATTTCTAATGTGTGCAGAATGGAAGAGAAAGTGGGATAGCATAGAAGAAGTGTGAACGGGTGATCGATGGTATGTGTGGACATGGTGAGCCGAGGGGCCCATTCCAGGCTGTAACTCTAAAGTAAACTAAAGAACATCCCAAAGGGGCAAAGGTAGGATAAATAATGAGAAACCCTTTTTCATAGCAGAGATGTCAAACCAGAGGGAACAAGTTTAACGTAAATGATTGCAGAAGTGTTTTCTTTAGAAAAAATGGTTGAAATCTTGTACACCCTACCAAGGATATGGTAAAGGCAACACTGAAGTGGTATTTAAATAAGCACTTGAAACATCATGGTATAAAATGTTATGAGATGGGTGCTGGAAAATTGGATTGGTGTAGGTAGCACAGGCACAGCACATTAGCATAGAGGTAGAGCTGCTGCCTTACAGTGCCAGAGACCAGGGTTCGATCCTGACTACAGGTCTGTACAGAGTTTGTATGTTCTCCCTCTAGGTGCTCCGGTTTCCTCCCAAATTCCAAAGATGTACAGGTTTGGAGGTTAATTGGCTTTGGTAAAATTGTAAATTGTCCCTATTGTGTAGGATAATGTAAATGTACAGGGTGATCGTTGGTTAGCGCAGACTTGCTGGGCCAAAGGGCCTGTTTCCCAGGCTTTATGATTCTATGCATATTTAAGAATTCAAAGCTTACCTACAGCTATTTGCCTGAGATTGAAGTACAGAAAATTGTATCAGCAGTATGCAATTTGGCCTTCAAAACCTGCTTTGTAATTTATTACATTCATAGCAGATTCCCATCCCTTAAATGCATTAGTGCTCCAAACGTGGCCTCCTCTACATTGGCATAACCAATAATTGGCAACGCCAAGCACCTGCACTCTGTCCACAATGGTCATCTTGAGATGCCAATCACATGCCACTTCAACTCCCCTTCCCTTTTTCACACTGCCCTACCTGGCCTTAGCTCTCTACCTGTTATGGTGAGGCCTAAGCAAACTAGAAGAACCAGACTCCATATTTCACCTGGCTAGGTAAGAACATGGAATTTTCCAATTTCAGGTAACCTGTAGCATATGCATTCATTTCTCAATCCTTCTGGTCTATCGTGTTCTTTCAACACCCCTTCTTTCCAATTCCCCCCCCCCCCCCTCCCTCAAATACTCAACCCCTTTCCAACACATTTATTTTCCCTACCCAACCTGGATCCACCAATCCATCATCCATATAATTAGCCCACTGGCCTTCCATTCACTCCCTCAACCACTTCTTCCCAATAACCTTTCCTTATTTGGCTCACCTTCCCTACTTATCAGATTCCCGAATCTAAAATCTTTTGTTGTCTTCATGTATCTCTTTCCAGCCTCCGACTCCACATTCCCCCATTTTCTCCTGACCTGGCTTCATCTGATCCTTGCCTGATTCCACATACTGCCTGCCAGCTCTTATCTCACCCCTCCCTCTAACCTCTTTACACTGGGTATCTCTCCTGTACAGTCTCAGTCCTGATGCAGGGTCTTGGACCGATATATCAACTATCCCTCTCTCTCCACAGATGCCGATTAACCTGCTGAGTTCCTCGGGCAGATTGTTTTTGCTTCTCAATGCTTCCCATTGTTCATTTACAGATTTGCCTGTCAATCTTTGATTCTGATTTATGAAGGCCAAATCTTTATCTGTCCTCTTTAAAAATGGACCACCGCTAACTTAATCTTTTTTTAGCTAAGTTTGCTCTGACTTTTACATTGCTATGTTAAACCTTTTGATACACTGCAACGTTATTCATTAAATATCAACGCTGATAAAACACTGTTCCCAGACATTTCCCCATAAAGGAATGGGCAAACATTCACAGGTTTAAAAATAATAATTTTAATGATTAGCAAGTCTTTGGATATTGTAAAAATAGTTAAATGTTCAGAGCTTTGAAAATTATTAGGTGCAGCGAATCGTAGCCACCTCCTGCTGGTCCTTCCTTTGAAATAAATATAATGAGCATTAGCTCAGCTTTATAAAAGGCAGGCACCTTGGTTCCCCATGTACAACCACTTTAGTACTCCCACTCCCCCTCTCAGGTCAGGACCAATGTGAAGATGTATTTTTACCCCAGCAAAATTATTAGTGTATGAAAAAAGCATCCTAAAGTACAACAGAATATTAATACTGTGACACAAACAAACCCACAGAAAATCCTGGCTCCAGTATATCAAGCAGCATTATTACATGGACAAATGTCTAGAAATGAAAACAATCATTAAATATTAATGTAAAAATGTTGTAGTCCTAACGAGAAATATTATCAAGGATGCTGTGTGTAAGGTTGTACAAATGCAATTAGCAGGATTATGATAATAATAGGGCATTATATATATAGTGCAAGGAATTCCAAGAAGCTTAATCATCTTATCATAATCCAAAACATTCGTATCTGAGAAGCAGTGCCGGTAAAATATCTGCCCAAAATGGAACAAATAGCAGATGTAATCAGCAAAAAATTGTCTGTTGCACATAACAACAAATATAAGTTTATAAAAGGCAGGTACCTTGGTTCCCCATGTACAACCACTTTAGTACTCCCACTCAAAATATTTTCATATGCAGTTTACCAATTTACCATCTGGTTCAGGAGTAAATAGAATAAAACTTTTCCCAGTCCACTGCCACAGAAATAATGGGCTTTGAAGTCAACAGATAAAGACAACCCTGATGTTCCGGCCATTTGCGTCATGGAAATTCGTCCTTACCGAATCAACAAATCATTACCCAATAATTTGAGATCTGGAACAAAATTATCTCTCATTGAACATATGCAACTAAAGTTATTATTGTGGAAAATCAAGATGCAGACTGTTTATTCCCCCCCTGGATCTGGATCTGCCATCTTAAATTTATAGAAAATAAAGACGTTATAAAGCCAGCAGTCCTTATTTGGAATTCAATTTGTACATCTAGTACATTATTGCAGTATCATGGATCATCATCTCTTTTGGGTGCAGAGATGGTCACTGTACAATTTGCTATACAAAAGTTGAAATAGCGGACACACTGCTGGCGAGGTTGCCGCTCGCGGCGCCACTGATGACAAGGAGAATGTGCAATTTCCACATGAACAGCATTGGAAATGAGGACTGAACCTGGGTTACCAGAGTTAAGCAACAGTTATAGAGTCATGGAGTCACACAGCATGCAAACAGACTCTTCGGCACAACGTGCCCACACTGACCAACATGCCCCATCTACACTAGTCAAAACCTGCCCTTGTTTGGTCCATATCCGTCTAAACCTATCACATCCATGTATAAATATTTCTTAAATGTTGCGATAGTACCTCCTTCACCTACCACCTCTGGCAGCTCATTCAATACACCCACCACCCTTGGTGTAAAAAAGTTACCCCTCAGGTTCATATTAAATCTTTCTCCCCTCACTCACCTTAAAGTTATGTCCTCTGGATCTTGATTCCCATACTCTGGGCAAGAGACTCTATGCGCTTACCTGATCTATTCCCCTCATGATTTTGTACACCTCTACAAGATTACTTTATTTTTCTACTGAGAAAAATTAGTCCCCTCTCCCTCACACACCACGGATCACAACTTCTCTCTAACTACCCTCCCCCCCCCACCGCCCCCAATCCAAGCTCACTACCCAAACACACCCAATAATCCAGTCCAGTCACAGGACATCTCGTGCCCACTCCGTGCTCCCAGCCACAGATGGCAGGTCTCCCACACTGAACTCCCTTCTCCCACTCACCCACCCTCTCCGAAAGATGCTGACAGTCGGCCTATTCACACATCCCCTTCTCCACCACTAACAGCGGACAAATGACTTCCCTAATCAGCTTCAACTGTGCTGACAGTGGTACTTTCTATCACCATTTCACCATTTAAAATTAGCAACTTTGTTAATATTATTGAAGTAAGTAAAGCATGACTCAAAGCAGCAGCCAGAGCAATAGAATATAATCATCCCTGCTAAACCACTTATAATGGTTTCCTTCGCCTGATAAATTTACAACTGTATTTTGATTTGTTTGAACAGAAAGTGACCAGCAAGTAGTATTTAATGGTTTCAAATAGAATTGTCTGCACAGCAATGTCAAAAACAGTATATTATCAAATGTCTTATCATTTAGTTCTTACTAGCAGGCAACATCGCACATCAAGGTCTTGCAAAACATTTACCTTAAGTAGTCGCAGCTCTTCATTTTTCTGCTCGTTTCCAATTTGGATGATTCCTGTTGCTTGGCAACCTTCTGCATAGTGCTGAGCTCTGAACTCAGTGAAAAAGCTTCTCTGCATTGAAGGAAGTTGGAAATCTGGACTCCAGATATAATCTTCTTTCGATTGATGAGAATATATTTATTTATCTTGCACATGGACATTAATTTTCATTTGTAAATAGCTGTCTGTATTTTCTATTTCTTGCAAGAGGTTCATCTATGTCCATAACCTGTTTATTATTGAAGTGATAACGAAGGATTATCTACTGTCAATAATAACGGGTCTTATCCTACATGGTATTTGAGTTTACAGATTATCTATAATTTTTATATCTCCGTTGTGGAGACGAATAAAAAATACACAACATTCCTTCATCTGAATTCAAGTGTTCATAAGCCAATTTCGCATTCAATTCTCTTCTGCAGCATTTAAATAGTAAGAAAACAATTAATCCCTTTTTTGAGAGCAGTGCTCCACTAGACTAATGAATAGCTTTAGTATTAGCAGTTATTAGAATCCCAAGAACAGATGGTCTGTCCATTCATAATCCTTCAGCACTATTGAGGGAATGCGTGTTAATTAAATTAGTGTGATATGTGTCTATCTATGGCAAGCTTCCTCCCAATTTAGCAAACCAAATAACCCACATTCTATATTAGTTTGTCCAAAGATCTGGTCTGAGAGAGATGAAGGAACTGACCAGGTCCTGAAGGATATAGTTACCAAATCCGGTAAGAGAAATAATGCAAGAGAGGAACCTATTTGACTTCATCCTCATCGATCTATCTGCAGCACCTATGTCTGTCCACATTTGTATTAACAACAGTGACCTAGGAGAATGAATGTTCCATCTTCTTAGGACTCCATTTATATGGCACTATCACCATGGGAAGGAGAACAGGCTCCAAACAAGTCTGGCAGCTCAAAACCGTGCCCCAACCCGAGGTAGATCACGCGGCGCGGGGGAGCTGCGATTCCCCCCAGATGCAGGGGCTTGATCGCCCCGATGAGGAGACCCTGTCCCACTGCGGTGACCTAATTGGCGAGTTTAGAAGAGGTTGCCCTCGACTCATATTCGCAGCTTGGTCGACGCGAGGTCATAGGAGGTCTTTGTAACTCTCCTTCATGCTCGAGAGTAGTCCCCACGTACTCGAGGCCTCAGCTAGGTCGCGGCGTATTTTTCAACATGCTTAAATATGCCCGCGAGTTTAAAAAGGTCGCCATGGAAAAAATCAATATTTTTTTACTCGTAGGTTTAGCTGAGGTAGGTAGTAGTAGGTCGGCGTGTTATTCGTAGGTAATCGAAGGCAATCAAAGGTAATCGAGGTTAGTCGAAGGTAAAGCTCGTTGAGAAAAAAAAGGTAAGTAAACCGCCGGGTAATGTTAAATGCCCGCTAAACTTTATTAAAAGTTGTCTGGCTTCCTAAAAGTGTCTCCACTCCTTCTCCACCGTGTGTGTGTGTGTGTGTGCGCAGACGGCCGATCCGGCTCACGGTTTCATCGTTGACGGTCGAGGTTTTTCAGGCGAGTGCCCTCGAGCTTGAAGGTCGAAGGCAGTCGCTGAAAAGTCGTGTTAGTGGGACAGGCCCTTATCTCCTGCATTTTGTGTTTAATCTCATTCTATGATGGCCTTCAAGCAAGGAACAATCCTGTGTCAGTGAGAAGTGTAATATAGCATGTCAATAACTTCACACATGATTAAAAATGAAGTGCTGATCCATAAACTACAACCTGGGATTATATTTATGATCAAGAACAGAAGTATCATGCTTCAGAGAGAGCTAAGCGATCCTACGTCAGTTGCTTAGAATAAATCTCTACAGTCTTTCCACATCCGATTACGAGTGGTGGAGTACAATCAAACAGGCAATGGGAAAAAGAAAGAGGCTTCATGGAAATATGAATTCATCAAGCGTGTACAATAAAGGCTGCTGTATGTACAGCATCTTCAGGCGATGAAGTATTTTGACATCTTCATTAGGCCCCAACTTTCTTTTAGCCAAGTTGACTTACTCAAAGTCAAAGTATCCTTTATTGTCATTAACAAAATGTTGTTGCCTTGCAGTCATACATATAATAAAACATCAAAACACACAATAAACACAAATTTAACATCCACCACAGTGAGTTCACCAGACACCTCCTCACTGTGATGGAAGGCAAAAGTCTTAAAGTCTTTGTCTCTTCCCTCCTTGCTCTCCCTCTGCGCTGAGGCGATCCAGGCCTCCGATGTTGTGACCCCACCGGGTGATGGTAAGTAAGTCTCGCGGCTCAACCGTGCTCCGCAAACGGGCCGGTTCAAACTCCGCGGCCCGGGGTGGTCAAAGCTGCCGAAGCAGCCACCCTCCAGTCCAGCGGACGAAGCTGTTGTTGCGGGAGCTCCGGAAAAACAGGTCACCAACCTGTGACCTGCGAGCTCCCGACGATGTCGTCCACTGGCCCGCGGCCGAACCTCCGAAGTCGGGTCGCCGCCGCCTCAGCTTCTACTGGGTATGAATGAATAGATAAGTGCATTGGATGCTGAAAGTGCTATGGGCCTCAACAATATTCTTGCTGTGATGCTAAGAAACAGTATATCCATAATAGCAATGGTTTCAATGGTGCTGGTCCACCAGAAGTACAAAACCTGCAACTATCCAAAGTCACACACATATATCAAGGCTACAAAAGAAACAGGACCACTCCGTCTTGCTAATACCATCTCATGAATCTACAGTCAAATGTAAAAGGTGGTTTCAACAGATTCATCAAGCTACAAGTGGTGAATCTATAGAATTATTTGCCACAGAAGGCTGTGGAGGCCAAGTCAGTGGATATTTTTAAGGCAGAGATAGATAGATTCTTGATTAGTACAGGTGTCCGAGGTTAAGGGGCAAAGCCAGGGGAGAGATAGATCAGCCATGATTGAAGGGTGCAGTAGACTTGATGGGCCAAATTTCCTAATTCTATTCTTATCCCTTATGACCTACACCTCAACATGGATCTGCTCATTGGTGTTCAGTTTGGTTTTCAGCAAAACCATTTGGCAAACAAATTACAGTATTAATTTAAATGTGACAGAAGAATTTAATTCATGAAATGGAATGAAAGTAACCACCTTGACATCAGGCTAATATTTGGTTGATCAAGATACATTTGCAAAAATGAAATCAATGGGAATCTACTAGCTAGAATCCTACCCTGTTACACAGAAAAGTGACTATCACTGTTGGATACCTATTTTTTCAGCCTCCAGGCAACTAAACAATTCCATCGCAAAACACATAGTGCATCTGTGGATGGAATGGACAGGTGACATTTTGGGTCAGGATCCTTCTTCAGTCCATTACGTCCACCAGCAGTTTGTTTTTTATTCAAGGTTCCAGCTTCTCCAGTCTCTTGTGTCTCTAAAGAATTCCATCAACAACTTTTTTCTTTAAAGGACTTTGCTCCTTCTGTAATTGATGAAATCCACTGATAGAGATCACCCAGGTAACCAGAAGTATGATTATCACCTTAATTGTGGGTTTTCCATCCAGTCCAAGGCAGTGGGCACGATAAAGACCCATCTTTCCATGAGGTGGATTAACCACCTCATTTACTTCCAAATTCTCACATTACATTCAATAGTAATTTTCAAAATGCTATGGAAACGCATGAAAATCATGTTTAAATCAAAATTACTATTTAGATTTAAATCAAAACTATTCTTACAAAAAGTTAGTGAGGTTTAAAAATCTTAAAAAACGCACATGCGCAGATAGATCTCTTCTCCTGCCTTCCAACGCCGTGCGGATTAGTTTCTTCCACTGTCACTCCCAGGGACGGTCCGCCCTTTCCTGCGCCATCGCGTCTTTACAGGAGCTGAGGATGGCCAGTGGAGGATTCCAACCGGACTTTCGGAGGGTCCCGAAGCAACCCAGCCCAACCCCGCTCCAAGCGGCTGTCCAGCCCCATGCAGCAGCCCAGCGTCGGAGACCCGACCCAGCCCAGCCCAGCCCAGAGTCGGAGATGTCGCCAAATGGAAAACGGAGACTCTGATCCTGGTGGAGAGCGACCAGCACCCACTGTGAGCCCCATCGCACCGCCAATTCCAGCCATTACCCCTCTGGTCCCCCTCGCTGGCATCTCCCCTCCCTGGTGATGCCCCCCTCTCCCCCATGGCTCTTCCCCCGGCTTTTCTCCGAGCCCTCTTCCCCCACAACTGCCCCCCCGCCCACACACCCCTCCGCCCCACAAGTGCCCCCGCCCACACAAACTCACCCCACCCACACAAAAACCTCCACATGCACCCCGCCGCCCACACCCCCCAACCCCCCCACACACACCCACCCCACCACACACACCCACCCCCCCACATACTTGCCCCCACCACGCACACCCTGCCACCCACACCCCCTGCCCCCACACACCCCCACCCCTACATCCACCCACAACCCCTCTCCCCACACAAACCCCCCTCCCCCACAACTCCAACCTATCCCACAACCCCCCTCCCCCACACCCCCCTCCCCAACAACCCAACCCACCCCCACAACCCCCCGCCCCCACATCTTTCCTCCGCCCACACAACAACCCACCCACAACAACCCCCCCCACAACCCCCCCGCCCCCACAACCCAACCCCCACAAAACATCCCCCACAAACCCCCTCCGCAACAACCCCCGCCCCCATAACACCCCCCCATAACACCCACCCCCACAACCCCTCCGCTCCACAACCTCTCCCCCAACAACCCCTCCGCCCGCACACCCCTTCCCCCACAACCCCCCCACATACACACCCAGCCCACACACACCCCTCTCCCATACACACACCCTCCCCCACACACCCCCATCCCACACACCATCCCCCACACCCCCCCCACACACACACAACCCCACACACACCCCCCCACACAACCGCCCTCCCGCACACCAGCCCACACACCCTGCCATCCACACCCCCCCCTGCCATACCCCACCCACACACCCCGCATCCCACACACACCCCCGCCACCACAAACACTCACACCCGCCCTACAACCCCTGCCCCCAAAACCCCATCCCCACAAAATACCCCCCCACAACCTCCCCCGCAACTTCTCCCCCAACCCCTCCGCCCGCACACCTCTTGCCCCACAACCCCCCCACACACACACCCCCCACCCACACACATAACCCTCCCACCCACACATCCTCCCCCACACATCCTCCCCCACACACAGCCCTCCACACACACACCCACCCACCCACACCTCCCCCAAATACCCCCCAACACACCCACCTGCCCCGCCCACACACCCCACCGTCCACACACCCCACCGTCCACACACCCCGCAGCCCACAGCACCCCGCCACCACAAACACCCACACCCACACTACAACCCCCCTGCCCCCACAACCCCCCTGCCCCCTCAACCCCCCCACCCTCACAACCCCCCGCCCCCACATCCCCTGCCGTCCCCACAACCCTTCCCTCCCACAAACCCTCCGCCTGCACACCCCTCAACCCCAATCCCCCCCACACACACACACACACCCTTCCCCACACCACCCTCTCCCCCCTCTTCTATACATCCTCATCCACACACACCCCTCCTCCCCTCTCACCCCACACCTCCCCGTCACACATCCCACTTTCCTCCCCCCTCCCACACATGAAGAGGAGGGAGAGGGAGTGCTTGGGAATGAGGGGAAATGAGCCGCACCTGCGCAATTAGGGGCTAAGGGTGAGTGGTGGAACATTGCGTTGGGGGACCAGGCCTCCCGTGTGACTGGGTCCCACTTAGCCTAGTATGGAAATTAAAATTTGCTGTTTCCAAGTTAACTTGCTGTTTCCAAGTTAACAAATGCCTTGCAGTCTGTTAAAGATTTATTTCCTGGGTTTGTAAATCAGTTTATTGACCAAGTATTCACATGCAAGAAATTTGCCTTGGAGCTCCGCCCGCACGTGACAACATGACTTACAGTGACAGTTAGGAATGACACATAAAATATTAAACATCTATCTATATTATACTAAAACTCTTCCCTTTGTTCTTGTGTCTGTGTGGGCCAAGATTGTGTCAGCTTTTTGTCAATCTCATTCATTCCTATCTTCTTCCAAACGCTAGGCCACAGCCTTCCCATTTTAACACATGCTGCTGACATTTTTTCCGCGGACGCGATAAATATATTCCCGTCGCATTTCAACATATATTTCCCAAATTGCCAATCTTTTGAAAACAGTTTCAATCTCACCCATTTTGAAGAAAATTTCGGATTGACGTCACAATCCACTCGCACACTCCGGGCGCGGGGGATACTCCAACCAGCTTGGCCTTGCTGGGATCCCTCGCCCTCTCCATCTCTACCCTCCCTCCCGACTCTACCTCCCTCTCTCTAACCACCATCTCTGCCCCTCTCCATCTCTACCCCCATCCCCTCCCTCTCCCTCTTTACCCCATCCCCCTCTACCCCCCTACGAGGGGAACTCCAGCACTCCAACCCGCTTGGCTCCGCTCGGCATCGTTGGGACCCGTTTGGCCCTGCTCTGCTCAGACTCGTTATGCCCAGCTCCATCGGCTCCACTCAAAGAGGCGAGGGAGGGATTGGGGGAGTGGAGGAGGGGAAATAAATCCTGGGGAGTTGAGGAGGGAAGAAGGGGGAAATTGAGGGAGATGAGGGGGTAGGGAGAGTTGTTCAAATGCCTACACTCCCAATCACGCCCCCTCCTTCTCTACCCTCCATCCCCCTCTACCCACAGCCTCTCTACCCTCCCTCCCCACTCTCTACCCCCTACCTCTCCCCTCCCTTTCCCCCACTCTACCCCCCTCCCAGACTGTATCTCCCTCTCTCTAACCCCCTCCCTCTCTCTAACCCCCTCCCTCTCTGCCCGCTCCCTCTCTACCCCCTCCCCCTACCACTACTCTCCCTCTCTGTCCCCCTCACCTCCCTCTCCCCCTCCCTTTATACCCCCCGCACCTCCCTCTCTACCCCCTCCCCCACTTCCCCACTCACCCCTTCCCTCACTGCCCCGCTTCCTCTCTATCCCCCTCCCTCTACCCTCCCTCACTACCCCCCTCACCCTCTCCCTCTCTAAAAGGTCAATTTTGGAATGGGAAAGGGAGTTAATTCATTGACCTGCTCCATTATAATACATTTGACATCAACACTACATTTGAAAAGGTCCCAGAACGTGACTGTTGTTAGACAACAGGTTTATATTAGTTCACAGGTTTAATATATTTAGATGAACAGTCTGCAGACTTCAATTTGGATTTGTATCATGATTATAAAAAACAACGGAAAATCAGTTTGAAGAGAACCATAGACCAGGTTCCAGAATGTGAATGGAAGCAAGCAGATGGGGAACTGATCTCTTATTCTGCAAACCTTGCAGCACCATCCATCTTTGATGCTGATGATTCCAAGTGCCCCATGGTCACTTTGTGCCAAAGCCACTAGCTTACTGCAACATTTCAACATTGGATATTTTCCAAATTGGAATTGTCAGATTTACCCCACAGGTCAATGTTCCTGATCAGTAAATTATGTGCTTGAACGTGCAGGGAATCAGAGAGAGGTGTTCAAATCCCTCTCAGGCATCTGTGGGTTTTAAATCTAACTAACTAAATAAATCTGAAGAAGGGTCTTGATCCAAAATGTCACTTATCCATGGCAGAGACTTGAACTTTATTTCGCCTTTCATCACAGTGAGGAATGTGTAGCAGGCACTGTGGTGGATGTTCATGTTAAAATGTGTTTTTGAGTGACCTGTTGCTTTTAATTGTATGACTGACCTGGCCCATGAAATTCCTCGTATGTGGCAAAATATACTTGGCGAATAAAGTGTGATTCTGATTCTGATTCTGATTCTTCCAGAGAGGCTGGCTGACCCACTGAATTACAACACCGTGTGTCTTTTTTGGTAAACCAGCATCAGTAGTTCCTTCTGTCTCTCTCTTAATTAAATATTAATTAATATTAATTATAATGTTAATATAATATCAAGGGGGGAGTTGGTTAGTGTGTGTGGGATGGTTAGTATGTGTGATGTCACAGGCCGTCCCCCCCACCAAAACCGCTTGTTGAGGGGATGGGACCCAACGGGTCCCACTTGGTCTAGTTAATAATAAAACCTTACCGATTAAACATGTGAATTAAATAAAATACCACAACAAAAGGAGGCTACAGATTTTTTTGTTATTGAGTAGAGCTACTACGTGTGGAAAATAAATGTTTTTATGTCTGGCTGTGGCAGCTTTGACGGTCCGGAGTCGCCTTCCAGAGGGAAGTGATTCAAAGAGTTTGTGGCCAGGGTGAGAGGGGCCAGATGATCTTACCCGCTCCCTCCATGGCCCTTGCAATGTACAGTTCATCAATGGAGGGAAGGTTGCAGCCAATAACCTTCTCAGCTGATCGGACGATTCGCTGCAGCCTCCGGATATCGTGCTTGGTGGCTGAGCCAAACCAGACCATGATGGAGAAAGTGAGGACAGACTCTACGATGCCCGTATAGAATTGGACCATCATTGCCTGTGGCAGATTGTGTTTCCTCAGCTGCCGCAGGAAGTACATTCTCTGTTGTGCCTTTTTGACTGGAGTCGATGGTGCCCCCCCCATTTAAGGTCCTTGGAGATGATGGTTCCCAGGAACTTAAAAGACTCCACAGATGTGACTGTGGTGTTGTTGATGGCGAGTGCAGTGAGGGGAGGGGGAGCTCTCCTAAAGTCTACAATCTATTCCACTGTCCGAAGAGAATTGAGCTCCAGGTTGTTGTGATGGCACCAGGACGCCAGCTATGTCACTTCCTGTCTGTAGGCAGATTCCTCCTCATCAGGGTTGTGTCGTCAGCAAACTTGAAAAGCTTTACAGAAGAGTCAGTGGCGATGCAGTCATTGGTGTACAGAGAGGAGAGGAGAGGAAGAGTATGCAACCTTGCGGTGTTCCTATGCTGAGGGTCTGAGGGTCCAAGATGTGCTTTCTCAGCCTCGCATGCTGCTTCCTGTCTGTCAGGAAGTTGTTGCTCCACCGACAGAGGGGTTCAGGCACAGTCAAAAGGAATTGACTCTGAAAAGTGAAAAGGAATCTGTGGAGTTCTCTGCCTCAGAAGCCAATGGAGGCAGTTTCTCTGGATGCGTTCAAGAGAGAGTTGGATAGAGCTCTTAAGGATAGAGGAGTCAAGGGTTATGGGTAGAAGGCAGGAACGGCATACTAATTGTGGATGATCAGTCATGATCACAGTGAATGGCAGTGCTGGCTCGAAGGGCCGAATGGCCTACATCTGCACTTATTGTCTATTGAGACACAACATTTAAACTATAGATTCATAGAATGAAAAGTTGGAAGATTATTTTCATACAGACAGGTGGTAGAATATGGATTCCTTTACCACTATCCCAGAGGACATTGGTTCAAGGTGAAGGGGAAAATATTTAATAGGAATCTGAGGGGTAACTTTTTCACACAATGGGTGGTGGGTGTGTGGAACAAGCTGCCATATGAGGTAGTTGAGGCTGGGTCTATCCCAACGTTTAAGAAACAGTTAGACAGGAACATGGATAGTGCAGGTTTGGAGGGATATGGACCAAGCGCAGCATGTGGGACTAATGTAGCTGGGACATGTTGGCCAGATTGGGCAAGTTGGGCCAAAGGACCTGTTTTCACACTGTATCACTCTATGACTATGTTTGTTAAATCATGAACAACATCATTTAAAAGGGAATAAGACGCTTTTTAAAATAAAATAAATGATAAATGGCATAGGAAAGGCTGAATAACATGTAACTGGTGATTGTAAAATGTCACCGTTTCACCATTTTTCTTGAACATTGCTCGTTCTTATATTGAAACCTATGCATGCAAACACATTTGTTGTCGCACCAGCATTTTATTGTTAAGGGCACAGGTTTGTTTGCCTTAATGAGAGCTGGAAGTATGCAGAATTGGCAGATTATGTCATCAATTGGCAATCAATATTGATTTGTCACTAGTGCTGCCAAATTAGCTGCAATGATCAAACAAACACTTTCTTCTGAGTTGACACAGCTAAGAAAGGATTCAAAACACTAAAAACACTGCTTGCCTTCCCTGCCTTCAAAAGTGGTCACTGAATACTTGAGACTGGTTATTGATTAATTACTATTGCTGTTGCTATGGTTTTACAAAAGTATGGTGCTCTTAGAGTTTTTTTAAAGTTGCAAAAGTCTACAATGATTGCCAAGTCTTCCAGGTGTTGAAGGACTTTATCTTGATAGCAGGTTTCTGCACAGACATCGGGTTAATTGGCCTGCATCCTTCGTGGAGTGCAGCATGACGGAATAAATGCACAGAGCTTATACAAAGCAAGGAAAATTGAGAAAAAAGTTCCTGGCAGATGGCCATATCTGACCAAGGTTTCAGAGAGCGGTTCTCGAGTAAGCACGGAGAATGAACGTAGCGAGTACGTCAGAGCTCGTGGACGTCTCTTAGCGGCTCGTAACGCTAACGGCAGGTACTTGGGAAGACTCGCTAACGGCAGGTAAGCTCGGGAAGACTCGTGAAGATTTTTCAACATGTTGAAAAATGTCCACGAGAGCCCCGAGTACCGACGAGCAGGCCATTACCGTAAATCTCCGAGTTCGAATCAGGGCAAACTCGGGAGAACTCTTTGAATGAACTCATACAGTGGGACAGGGCTTTAAGGATGCTGTCACTGCACTTCAAGGTTTCAAGGTCAGTTTATTGTCACATGTACCAGTTAAGGTACAGTGAAATTTGAGACTATACAGCCCTACTAAGTGAAAAAGCAACAAAACACACAACCACATAAAGGTTACCATAAACATCCACCACAGTGGATTCCACATTCCTCACTGTGATGGAAAGCAATAAAGTTCCAACTTCTTCCTCTTTGTTATTGTAATGACAAATCCAACCTTATCACAGAGTGGCATGCATTGAATCAAATGTACCCTGCCTCACAGGGAACTATCCTAAACTTACAATGCCACAACTCAGGGCCTATGAGAGGGGGGTGCAGGGATTACATCGTACCCGGGCCCAGGGTCCAAAAGGGGGCCCGGGAGCCAAAGGAGGAGGGAGGGGCCAGGAATTTCCTGAAATCTCAGAAAATCTTTGCATATATTTTGTGAACACTAGCATTCACATTTTGTGTGAACCTACGTAGTTTTATATATCGTAATTCGTAGAAATTATGATCCATAATAAAGCGGGGAATTTTAACTAGCAGGTGTGTGGTCAGGGTAACTTGATTAAAAGAGGGCGAATGGAAATACCCATCACTACTGATGGGTTTTCCCTGTAGAGGGGTGAGGTGGGGGGAGAGCACTAGGACACAGAAGAGTCAGACCACGTGCTGGTGACGGCTCTGGCCCGCTGGTGGCCGGTGGGGAGGCGAGGGTCGGCGGAGTCGCTGGTGGAAGCCCATGGGGGGGCTGGAGTAGAGATATGGGCAGCAGCATGGTGGCTTTCTGAAGACAGTGATGGTCGGTGACAGTGGCTGCGGTGACTCCGCCCGGGGAGGTGGTGATAGTCGACAACAGTGCTGGCCCCACCCGGGGAGGTGGTGAGAGTCGGCAGCCGCGGGCGGCAGTTTCGGTGGTCCGGGCCTGGGTTTCGCCGGGAAGGCGGTGAGGGACGGAGAGGGGTGGATGTTGTTGCTGCTCCTCGTGGTGGTCATCTCGGCATCATGGTGGTGGTCAGGCAGGCGACGCCGCGGTCCAGCGGTGGAGCTCCGTGTCTGCGGGCAGTGGAGTTGAGGAGTGTCGGTGGTCAGACCGGTCTGGAGTAGGTGGGTGAGTGGGTGTGTGTGAGTAGATGTGGGTGGGTGTGTGTGCATGGGTGTGTGAATGGCTGTGGGTGGGTGTGGGTATGTGTGGCAGGGTGTGTGTGAGTGGGTGAGTGTGGGTGTGTGTTAGTGGGCGGGTGTGGGTGTTGGTGTGTGTGGGTCTGTGTGAGTGGGTGTGTGTGGGTAAGTGTGCGTGGGTGTGTGTGAGTGGGTGGGTGTGGGTGGATTTCTGAAGACAGTGAAGGTCGGTGACAGTGGCTGTGTGCGTGGGTGTGTGTGAGTGGGTGGGTGTGGGTGTGTGAGTGGTTGTGAGTGGGTGTGAGTGTGTGTGTGAGTGGGTGAATGAATGAGTGAGTGAGTGGGTGGGTTTGTGTGAGAGTGAGTGGGTGTGAGTGTGTGGGTGAGTGGGTGGGTGAATGAGTGTGTGAGTTCATGGGAGGTTGAAATCTCTAAATGCACAGTTAAAGCCATTAGATCTGTTGAACGTGTTAACAAAGTACAGACTTGGTGACCTGTTTCCAAATGTTTGTAGCTTAAGAATACTATTAACAATTCCAGCAACAGTAGCTTCTGCAGCGAGGTCATTTAGCAAACTCAAGCTGATTAAGAATGATGTAAGCTGTACAATGTACTAGGAACGTCTTGTGGATTTGGCCAGGCTAAGTATTGAATTGCCAGAACAATAAATGTTCATGCTGTGATTTGAAAATTTTCACAAAAGAGGCCAGGAAAGCTCTTTATTTAAAGTAAATACAAAGCCTATCTACCTTTTTTTACATTTTACTAATAATTATGTCTTGTGATGATCTGATCTGCATTGAAATATAAAAGGATGTTTCGATGGGAATTCTTTCTCCTTATCTGTATTGTAGCATAAAAACAAAGACGTTCAAAACAAATGTGCTTTCTTCTCTCTGAACCTTTTATTTTATTTAGTATTTATTTATATTTATCATGGAGAGTATAGGAGCATAAGACCTCAAATGCAGAAAATTAACAGAGCGCTCTATTCCACCCCTCTCTCATCTTCCATAGCCTTTTGGGCCTTACAGGCTACAGCTCAAGGCATAAAACCGTAGTGGATAAAAACAGGATGACTAGAGAAGGGAAGGGGGCCCAATAATAACTTTGTATCCACTGATAAAATTCCTCTCAGAGGCCCTGCCACAACCCGAAATGTCACCAATTCCTTTTCTCCAGAGATGTTGGCTGACCTGCTAAGTTCTCCAGCATTTTGTGTCTATCCTTGGTATAAACCAGCATCTGTGGTTCCTTCCTGCACAACCTATTCTGTCTGTGTTGTTTTCTGAAATGTGCTCAACTTGTTGGAAATATTGAGCATTAGTGACTTCACTAATCTAGTAACTGATGATTAAATGGTTAATGGGAGATTTTAAATGGATTATGTGAAATGGGAGATGTTAAAACTACGTCGAGTTCCAATTTAGAAAGAACACAACACAAATATGTAGAGACATAATCATTACCCGTAACAACGTAGGCCTTGAAAGGTTATGAGATTATGGTCATTGCTCCAGAAGGTGGCCCATTCAGCGTGAATGGCCCTAGAAAGTGTTATTGAGAGCTAGGTAGGATAATTGGTCTCTGAACTTCTGAGAACCAACATACTCCTCAGTCTTCTGGCACCTTGTCCCATTCTTCATTTTCTTTGCTCTTTGTCCCAATATTATCAATAATTCTTAAAAACACATTCATAGCTGTGAGCATCAGGCTCATGCAGAAGTCTTGATATTAATACAAAGCACTCAGACATCTACTTGTTCCTGGACTTCCTGGGGCAGCGTAATATTCTTCATAACAAACCCTTATGAAATCATAGCAACAACCATTAGAAATTAACCAACAAATTATCTGAAATGGTTGCTGATCTCCTTAATTAGGATTGGTGAAAGAAGTGGGAAGAGGAAAGTTCCTCCTGTTAACGGTACACTTTTAACTATAGGAATTTAAGGTTAGACATTAGTTAAATCATTGAACTCAACTATGTGATCATGAGAATCAAGTGATATTAACTTGTTGATATCGCAAGCTGACACCTCTGCAAAAAGAAAAATCTGGTTATTTAGTTCCACATTGTATTGATATGCTGAGCATCCAAAATACACATGCTATCAAAATGATTTCTGATGTTCCTACCATTTGATATAAATTTAGTTTAGTTTATTATCATGTGTACCGAGGTAGAGTGAAAAGATTTGTTGCGTGCTAACGAGTCAGCGGAAAGACAATACCTGATTACAATCGAGCAATCCAGTGTACAGATACATGATAAAAGGAATAAAGTTTAGTGCAAGATAAAGTCTCGGAAAGGTCGATTGAAGATAGTCTGGGGGTCTCCAATGTGGTAGATAGTAGCTCAGGACTGATCTTTAATTGTTGATAGAATGGTTCACTTGACTGATAACAGCACATAATTAGTTTTGCCAATGATATCACCTATTCATATTTATAGCCAAAATTTAAATGATATATCATGTCCTAGAAGTCTGAAATAAAAACAAAGCATGAATAAAACTCAAAGAAACATACAAGGAAAGGCAAGTTGGACAAGATGATGGACATTCCTTCGTCTATCAAGGGAATTAACCTCCCTAACATCAAAGGGATCTACATGAAGCACTTCCTCAAGAAGGCAGTTAATGTCATTAAAGACCCACACTACCCTGGCCACGCTTTCATCTGAATGGTGCCATTGGGAAGAAGTTATAGAAGCCTGAGAACTGTTATTATTTGTTTCAAGAAAAGCTTATTCCTATCTAGCATCTAGCTCTTCAATCAAAAGGCCTCTTCAGCATTGAACTTTGTATACAGTTGTGGTGTGTATTGTTTGGATTGCACTTTTAGAGTTAGGGTTATGGCTTACATAGTATGTCTGACAATTTATTGTGCATTTATTTGTTTTGGTTTTGCATTTAATGTACCGGTTAATGTTCCGGTCCTGGGCACATGACAATTACACACTCTTAACTGACTTTGGTGCCTTCCCACACAGTGGGAAACTTTGATTCTGCTGTGTGGGGATGTTTTATGTCAAATTCTATAGTGTGTTGTGTTCTTTATTTTTATTGTATGGCTGTATGGGAATTTCATTTCACTGTGCCATCTGGCACATGTGACAATTAAATCTATCTTGAATCTTGAATCTAATACTTGAGGGTAACATTGATAATTCTGGTATTTATATCCCTTAGTCCGTTCAGTGAAAACACCGACTAGAATACTTTAAATCATCCTTTATTTCACCATGGTGACTAGGTTTCTCTGTACGGTCCTGGGAAGCTCTCCGAGTGGATCACGGAAAAATACACGTGCTCAAACAAAGGGATTAGCATATATATATATGGTTGATACACTGGGAGGTAATTTACAAAGGATGGAGATTCTAGACCAATAACTACAGTTTTGCATGGTTGTATAGGTGGGGACAATCTTTCCACCAAATTACAATCATGCACAGCATAATATATTTTAGCCAATTACAATAGCATTGAACATCACATAAACATCACGTTTTCCAGGAAAAACTATGTCACAGCAAGGATAATGAAACTTAACCAAATGATGTCGAAATAAAGAAATTGAAACTTAGCACAGAATACTTGAACCAACTTAACTCAGAATATGTAAACCTTAGTCCTAAAGTATCCCCAATTCCATATATTCTCATTCCTCCCTTTCATCATTCCATGATAACTCACCATGTTCCTACCTATATCTATCCTTCCCAGTCATTCAAAGTCTTCCTGCACCTTATCAATAGACTCAGTCTTTGCTTTATCAGATACTTCATCCCGTCTCACCAATAACATTCTCGGAGCACCTTTGCCTTCCAGTGCTGCCTGCATTCTCCCCAATACACATTTTACAACTGCTAATCCTACAAAAATACAAATAATTGCAATAGCTAGGTACATAGCCATGTTGATTAGCCAGTCTGACCAGCTTCCGAAGCCCCAATTACCCCAGTCACTTGCTTCCTTCATGTTATCCAACTGTTCTTTTATTTGCACCGCCATTCAATGTTATCATAGCTAATCATCCACAATCAGTACCCCGTTCCTGCTTCTAGTGTGTCCAAACCCTTAACAATCCGAAATGTTTCAATAAGATATCCTCTCATCCTTCCAAACTCCATAGTATACAAGTCCAGCTCTCCAAAACTGCACACAGTACTCCAGGTGTGGTCTCACTAGGGCCCTGTAAAACTGCAGAAGGACCTCATTGCTCCTAAACTCAAATCCTCTCACAATTAAGGCCAACATCCACTAGCTTTCTTTACTGGCTGCTGTACCTGCATGCTTACTTTCAGTAACTGATGTACAAGCACACCCAGGTCTCGTTGCTCCTCCCCTTTTCCTAATCTGACACCATTCAGATAATAATTTGCCTTCCTGTTCTTGCCACCAAAGTGAATAACCTCACATTTATCTACATTATACTGTATCTGCCATGCATCTGCCCATTCACCCAACCTATCCCCAGTCCCCCTACATTCTCATAGCATCCTCCTCACAGTTCACATTGCCACCCAGCTTTCTCATCTCCAAATCTGCTAATGTTACTTGTAATCCCTTCATCTAAATAGGCACAGGTACTTTTACTCCCTCCTTTTGACATGCATAATCAAATTTACAAGGAGCATGGTAACATGGCAATACTCCATAATTATGATTCTCCGTCCTTGCTATCGCCATCACATTGCAGTGCATCTCCTTCACATAGGTGATAGATTATATCGGCATACTCTGTTTTTCGCAGACCCGATGGCTATCAATGTCCCAAGATAGGTGAACAACAATGGTAGGTCCATCGTGATTTATCCTAGAAAGGGATTTCTTAAAAGAAAAGGTTAGCGTTTTATGTCTTAGGCACCATACTGACATTGTTATAGTGGCGAAGGTGAACTCACGCGTCCCTCCCCTCCACCTTAGCTGCGGTAGGGGTTGTTAGAAGGACTGGTAATGCCCTTCCCACCAAATGTCCAGTCTCTTCCTTATCCAATTCTTGATCATTACATAAGTACCAGGTTCAATTTTAGACGGTGGTTAGAGTGTACATCTTTCAATGCCCTGGTTAATGATAAAATATAGTTAGTCATTTCCATTGTCATGTGATGAAAGTGAACAGCCGTTGTAGTATTCTGGTTCCATCAGGTTCTTAGTGGACGGCCATATACAATCTCTGCTGGACTCAACCGAGCCTTCCCTGCTGGGGTGCTACACATCTGGAATAGCGCCACAGGGAGTAGTTAAAGCCAATTGGTCCCTGTTTCAATCTGTAATTTGGCAAGTTTATTTTTCAATGTTTGATTGGCTCGTTCAACGAGTCCAGCAGCCTATGGCTGATAGGCACAATGTAATTACTGTTGGATGCCCATCTGAACACAGAATTCTTTGGTCACCTTTCCCACAAAATGAGGGCCATTATCCGAACTCAGCCCAGTTAGGATTCCATACCTGGATATAATTTCTTTCATAAGTACTTTAACAACCGTAGAAGCTTTGTTGTCCACAGTAGGATAAGCTTCAATCTATTTACTAAAGATATCTACAATAACTAATACATATTTATAAAACTGACATCTTTCCAACTCAATGTAGTCCATCTGGAAGGTCTCAAAGGGACTCATGGGTAAGGAGGTTCTCCCTTTTCTGCAGGTTATACCCTTCCCGGGGTTATATTGCTGACAGGTCAGACAACGACTACTAATCTCTTGTGCCAGAGTCTGCAACTTTGGATGCCACATGTATCTAAAAGCGTATCACCAGTTGCTTGAGCTCCACAGTGAGTTGCAAAGTGTATATATTCAATAACTCACATCGCGAGTTCATCTGACATACATGTTTGGCCTGCCGGGATAACCCTAGTTTTTCCGAGGGAGACTTGTCTTTGTCTATGACTTTAGTCTGCCTCATCATTTTAGGTACCACCACCACCCTGTGCCCTTGGGACACTTCCTTAGCTTATTGGCAATTTGTTTGGCAACATAAGGGCTTGTAACAGGTCTGATATCAATTTCTGGTGGGATGTCTGTGTTCCTGCTGAAGTCAAGAATCCCCTATTTGGTCCAACTGACCAAAGTCACAGATCACTCCAAAAGCAAATCTGAAGTCAATATAAACTGTTGATTCCCAAGTCGTTCCCCAAGATGAAGGCTCTTATCAGGGCAAACAGTTCCGCTTGTTTGGTAGAGAATGGTGTCTCAAAGGCCGCCGCCACATTATTGCCATCCTGATCTATAATTATGTATCCTGAGAGTCTTTCACCTAGAGATCCAATTGATGCACTCTCATCTACATACAGAGTTAAGTCGGGGTTTGTCATGGGAATATCTGTCAAATCTTCCCGTACAGAGGAATCTTCTTTAATCACAAATAGGCAGTCGTGCCCTGGCTCAGTTTGTTCCTCCGGTGGTTTGGCGAGAAAGGATGCCGGATTGATGGTGGTACAATACTTAAATTGCAGTCTGGCCTGCTGCTTCAGCGGGTACTGTCATATGGAGGGCAGTGTTAAATTTTCTGGGGAGCTACTTGGATCGGGTTAATCTGGATGCATTCTGCCTGTAACAGGACCCTGATCAGAATGGTCACCTATCCGTTCCATCCACAGATGCTGCCTGACCTGCTGAATTACTCCTGCACTTTGTATTTTAGATAAGTTTGATAGTCCTGGAGGATGCACCATTGTTCATAAGTCCTCACCTCCCTTCAAGCTGCTCTGTTTCCTGAGACTTGCTTATCTCGTCATTCACAGTTGATTTTGGAAGATGGGTTAAATCTGAAGTGCACTGTCTTAATATTATTTTTAGGACACCAATTTGCATTTTGCAAGAAGATTGGTTCCATGTTTTACATCCTGACTCAGTGAAATATGCAAATTGGCATGTTTGAAACAGATTGGCTTCCTTTTCAAATGTTTAAGATTTGAAACAGATTAGCTTACTTTTCAAATGTCTAGATATTTTAACTTTTATTACACAAAGCAAAACATTATGATTGTTATTCCACCAATTATCATATTGTTTGTTGTGTTCTGACAAATTTAGTTAAAATTCAATTTTAAACTTTCAATAATGAAAATTGAATTGGAATAAAATGTATATTGTCTATGAGGGAGCACACTCACTTGCTTGTACATCTGTTTATTGGTATATTGCTTGCGTATTACGTATTGCTTACGTATTAGCAATATGAGATCAGATGTTTAAAACGGTTTTGTGACAAATGGACATGACACTGACATGCTCACCATCATTCCACCATGAAAACATCCACGTGAGGCAGCATCAATCATAAGACCCACATCAATCGGGTCATACCTCCTACCATTGGGCAGGAAGTAGAGAAGCCTGAAGTCCCAATGGTTCGTTATTGTCACTTAACACTGCACAGTTAATTTTTTTCTGCATTGTTCACACATGCACAAGTCGGCATATTTTCATGCCATTTACAATATTAAAAAGGTCCTAAGTCCGGTCCGCATGTTCAATGTACGTAGGCTGCCGTGGGGTCTCCTCCATCATTCACGACTGGCTCGGCACGCAAACTAATTTTTCACTCCTCACCCGACCACCTTTGTGTCCCAGGGGTGCCTCCTGCAGCTGACCTTGAAGGCATTGGAAGTAATACCCCGGTCCCACTCCCAGCAGCCCACTCCTTGCTTCCATCGTCGCCAACAGCTACCTCCAAAGATTCTATAGCTACCTCCTCCTCGACTCTCTGGTCTCCGAGGACAAGCTGGGCAGCTTCAGAGCTTCCTCCTGCACGTAGCGGCCTGTCGGGTCCTTCCTTGCAGCAGCCCGTCGGGTCCTTCTCTATTCAGATCATCCTGGGAGCCCACACCACCAGGTTCAGAAAGTTAATTTCCCACAACCATCAGGTTCTTGAAAACTCCTGCTCAACTTTGACACTACCTCAGTTATAAACCCCTACACACGATCCTTTGCACTAACATGGATTTATTTATGTAATTGTGTTTTGCGCTACTGTCATGCTTTTGTATGGTTCTTGTGTCTTTTCACTGTTTTGTATAATTTATGTTTAATTCATTCATGTTTCTGTGTGTTATCTGAGTCTATGCACCTGTGACGCAGCATCATGCAGGATTTTCATTGTACCTAAACCTCACTTGACTTGTGCATATGATAATAAACTTAACTTGATTCTAGTTTAGAGATACTGCGTGGAAACAGGCCCTTCGGCCCACTGAGTCCACACTGACCAGTGATCCCCGCAGTGACATTAGCACTACCCTACACACACTAAGGACCATTTTAAAATGTATACAATTATACCAAGCCAATTAACCTACACATCTGTATGTCTTTGTAGTGTGGGAGGAAACCGAAGATGTCGGCAAAAACCCACGCAGGTCTGGGAAAACGTACAAACTCCGTACAGACAGCACCCATAGACAGGATTGAATGCGGGTCTCTGACGCTGTAAGCCAGTAGCTCTACCACTACACTACCATGTCACCGTTGTGGGGAATGGAACTCGAAGCAATGGGGATAGCAGATTTCCTGTTTTATTGTACTGCAATCTCCAAAATGGTTGGGCTGAATATGTTACACCTTCTCATCTCATTCCTTCAGCTGACCTTTTGTTTGGAGCCTAAAATATGGCAACCTAAACTCCTGACTATTATAGATCTAAGTTTGCTTGCAATTAATTATTTGTGATGTGCTGACCACTGCAGGCATGAAATATAATGTTGTGATGCAAATGGTCAGAATGAGCTCTGTCCTGAATTCACTTATTGGTGTTAGACATGGTACAGTCTACTTGGTGGTCTTTGGGGGGCTGCTTCATGCTGCTTAGAAGAGAAATAGCTTTTTCAGGCTCAGATTAAACATAAATGTATTTCCTATGTCCCACAGATCTGCCCATTCACTCTCCCCCATGCCTTCCACATAACCACACTGGTTTATTTCAATGCTTTCAGTTCACTCCTGTATAGTTGTTAAAATGTTTTTTGCCTCTCCATTGTATCCTAAATGGGCTCAAAGCCTGGCTTTATTTCAATGAGCACTGTGAGATGCAAGCACATTGTATATGGGCCTGTCCCACTTAGGCAATTTTTCAGGCGACTGCCGGCGACTGACACATCACTTCCTTCACCAGCCTGTTATGGGGACAGGGCAGGGGGACAGGGCAAGCATGGGGAGCGCTGTCCGAGTGAAAAACACACGGTGCAAAGCCAATGTGATAGACACACAACGCGATGAACAGGAAGGTTGGATTTGTAATTAAGACTGTGAAAGCACAGTATACGGGAGAGGTCATATAAGTCCTTTAAAAGAGGGAGGGGGGGGAAGAAGGAGTGGAGACAATTTTTAAGAAGCCAGAGATACACGGCTGTGAAGCTCGGCGGACATTAATATTACCGGTCAGTTAGCCTTGGTTCTGAAAATTACTGCTTACGTTTTTTTCCCCCAATGAGCCAATGAAATTCACCGGTCAGCACCGGGTACAACCTACAAGAGCCTTCGACCTCCTGGCAACCCACTAGGACCTCCTGGCGACCCACCTACGGCACGAGAATTCTCGCGACTCTCCATGGTGGTCGCCACTAATGTTGAAAAATTCACAGCGACCATAATGAGGCCACGACAAGTTCCCAGAATGCGGGAACTCCTCACGACCACGTCCCACTTGGCGATTTTCTCGGCGACTGCGGCATCATTGACTGACGTATCATGTCACTGAAAAATACGCGCGTGACGATGTACGATGCGACACTTAGCGACACTGATATGACGCCGGCAAAATCGCCAAGTGGGACAGGCCCTTAAGTGCGACAGGCCTTTAACATTGCAAATAATGGTACCTAATTTGTGCACTGCATAATCTGCTGCTTTTCAGAAGTAGATGCTAACAATGGGATGAATATCAGGCATCTAGCCTCCCCTGCACTTCAGGTAGTTCCAAGGTGTCCTTCATAAACACTCAAACTGACAGCTGTGCCTTGGTTCAGTTGCTCATTTGCAGTCTGGTGCATCCAGTCATGCGGTACTGATGAGCTGACAGCTATAAGCTCAAGATGCAAGAGTGAAAGTTGAATCTTTGCTTTCAATTAGGTGAGGAGCACAATTGCGGAAAATAAGCCATTGTTTAGATATTTTTGCCTTCATAATCTAACCAATTACGTGGCTCTTTGGTGGTAACTTAATCCAGAATCTTCTGGGATTTTTTCTGTCTAAATATTAACATGCCTCAACATTTAACATATTTTACTTATTAAGGGTAAAATTAAAATGCTTTATTTTGGGAACATCAATATGACCGTAGGAAATTAAAAACGTAGTTACAATTCTGAAGGAGGATTCTGTTTCCGTGCTGTAATTGTTATAATTGTTATATAAGGGTCCCAATCTGAAACATCACCTATCCATGTTATCCAGAGATGGTGCCTGACCCACTGAGTTCAAGAGTCAAGAGTGTTTTATTGTCATATGTCCTGGATGGGACAATGACATTCTTACTTGCTGCAGCACAGCAGAATATGTGAATATGTAAACATAGTACATAACAGGGGGAAGGGAAAAAAAAAAAAGTTCAATAAATAACAAATATAGTGCAATAATAATATAATATTTTGCAGTTCAGAGCTCAAAGCTTATTCGTTGTTGTGTTTATTAGCCTGATGTCTGTAGGGAAGAAGCTGTTCCTGAACCTGGACGTTACAGTTTTCAGGCTCCTATACCTTCTGATGGCAATGGTGAAATGAGTGTGTGGCCAGGATGGTGTGGGTCTTTGATGATTTTGGCTGCCTTTTTGAGGCAGCGACTACGATAGAACCCTTCGACGGTGTGGAGGTCAAAGCCGGTGATGGACTGGGCAGTGGTCACAACTTTTTGTAGTCTTTTTCGTTCCTGGACATTCAAGTTGTCAAACCAGGCCACTATGCAACCAATCTGAATGTTCTCTACCGTGCACCTGTAGAAGTTTAGGAGAATCCTTTTCGACATGCCGAATCTCCGTAATCTCAGGAAATACAGTCACTAATGTGCCTTCTTTATAATTGCATCGGTGTGCTGGGTCCAGGGAAGATCTTCGGATATATGCACGCCCAGGAATTTGAAGTTATTGACCCTCTCCACCATCGTCCCATTGATGTGAACAGGACTGTGGGTCCTCATCCTTCCCCTACCAAAGTCCACAATCAGTTCCTTGGTCTTACTGATGTTGAGAGCCAGGTTGTTGTGCTGGCACCATTTGGTCAGTCGGTCGATCTCACTTCTATACTCTGACTCGTCCCCAACTGTGATTCATCCACCAACAGTGGTGTCATCGGCGAACTTGATGATGGAGTTCGCATTATGTCTGGCTACGCAGTCATGGGTATAGAGCGAGTAAAGCAGGGGGCTGAGCATGCAGCCTTGAGGTGCTCCCGTACTAATTGTTACTGAGGATGAAGTGTTTCCGCCAATTCGAACAGACTGTGGTCTGTAGATGAGGAGGTCGAGGATCCAATTGCAGAAGGATGCGCAGAGGCCCAGTTCCGTGAGCTTGGTAACCAGCTTGGAAAGGATGATGATATTATACGCCGAGCTGTAGACTATAAACAACAGACTGACGTGTTTTTATTGTCCAAGTCGTCCAATGTGGAGTGGAGAGCCAGTGAAATTGCATCCTCTGTTGTCCTGTTGTGGCAGTATGCGAACTGTAGTGGGTCAAGGTTCTTGTCGAGGTAGGAGTTGATATGCACCTTAACCAACCTCTCAAAGCACTTCATCACCACAGACGTTAGTGCCACTGGTCGATAGTCATTGATGCACGTCACCTTGCTCTTCTTGGGCACCGGTATTATTGATACTCTTAAAGCAGGTGGACACCTCAGAAGTGAGAGGTTGAAAATATCTGCAAAAACACCTGCCAATTGGTCTTGAGAACTCGACCGGGTATACCATCAGGTCCGGGTGCTTTCCGAGGGTTCATCCCCCTGAAGGATCTTCTGACATCAGCCTCTGTGACTGTGACTGTAATACCGTCAGGGCAAATGGGGGCTTGGGAAGGCACATCAGTGTTCTCCCTATCGAACAGTGCATAGAACGCATTGAGCATGATGCTTCGCTGTCGTTTGTGCTGCCTCCTGATTTTGCCTTGTAGGAGGTGATGGCATTCAAGCCCTGCCACAGTTGCCGACATCCGTCTCATCCTTCAGCTGAGAGCAGAAGTCGCCTTTGGCCTTTTTGATGACCAAGATCATATCTGGACTTCTTATACACCTCTGCATTGCCAGACCGGAATGCCCGGGATCTGGTCTTCAGAAGAATGCGAATCCAAGGCTTCTGGTTAGGAAACACTCGGAAGGTTTTTGTTGGAACACAGTCCTCCACACATTTCCTTATGAAGTCTGTAACGACTGTGATGTATTCATTCAGGTCCGTTGCCGAGTCCTTGACCATTGTTCCTCTGCCTCCCCCAAACAGCTCTGTACAGTCCTCACCTCTGGGGGTGCTTTCTTCAGTTGCTGCCTGTATGCAGGAAGAAGCAGCACCACTGAATGGTCAGATCTACTCCAGCATTTTGTCTCTTTCTTTCATCAACATAACCTTCCTCAGTTACCTTTGTGCCAATGTTCACTCAGCTAATCTGACTGTCCATATTGAAATCTTTATAAAGATTGCAATTTAACTTTCCAATCATGAGTAAACCTTACGTTACAGGTTCTGGATCTTTCAGACAGGCATACTTGACAATCCTTCTGCTCTTCTAGTGCTCTTTGTCCAGATTTTGTCTGATCTTTGCAATACTTATTCCCAATTGTCTGTCGAATGTTGTGTTGATTTCTGTCATCGAACCATTCTCTCTTATTCCTTCACTCAATCTCTCACTCATTCAACATCACAGGTTTGAAGATTCCAATATTCATCTCAGTTCGCATTACACTCTCTCCTCTGAGCCCATTGCCTCTTGTACTCTCCATTTATGGCCTCACATAAATTCTCCAAACCATTAAAAACAATACTGGATTAATCACCTCTTTCAAAGGTCTTCATCACTGTCAAGGATATTTGTATTTTTCCTTTTGTATTCGCTGCTAGGGAAATCCTTCTAAACAAATATTCAAACCCCGTGACTAGGCTTTGAATTTTCATTCATCATGCCACCATTACTGTTTATGATTTATTTGAACATTACCCTCTGATATCCGTACTCCCGGCTCAGCCTCAACAAGCAGTAGAGCTGCTGCCTTACAGCGCTTGCAGCACTGGAGACCCGGGTTCGATCCTGACTATGGGTGCTGTCTGTACGGAGTTTGGACGTTTTTCCAGTGACCTGCGTGGGCTTTCTCCGAGATCTTCGGTTTTCTCCTAAACTCCAAAAACGTACAGGTTTGTAGGTTAATTGGCTTGCTATAAATATAAATTGTGCCTAGTGTGTGTAGGATAGTGTTAGTGTGCGGGGATCGCTGGTCGGCATGGACTCGATGAGCCGAAGGGCCTGTTTCCGTGCTGTATCTCTAAACTAAACTAAATCATCCAAACTAATCATTCCTATGGAACTCATCTTCCTGCTCTCGAATCCAAACAGCACGATTGTGAGCATACTTAGCAGGTGTAGTTTAGGCATCTATTAACACACCTGCCCAGACAACATTAAATTCCACCTACCAAAATTAGTCCTGTCCAAAATAATCTTAGTAAAATGGTGCAGCATGGTGGCGCATTGGTAGAGTTGCTGTCTTATAGCGCCAGAGACCTGGGTTCGATCCTGACTGGGTGCTGTCTGTACGGCATTTGTAAATTCTCCCTGTGACCTATGTGGGTTTTGTCCAAGAGCTCTGGTTTCCTCTCACACTCCAAAAAAGTACAGTTTTGTTGGCTAATTGGCTTGGTAAAATTGGAAATTATCCCTAGTGTGGGTAGGACAGTGTTAGTGTGCGGGGATTTCCGGTCAGCATGGAGTCATTGGGCCAAAGGGCCTGTTTCTGCGCTACATTAAACTAAACTAAAGGTAACTGCAGATTCTTCTTCCATATCAGTATTCTCCTCCTTAAAACCCATATTTCTTCCCTCTAAAATGAGTTGAAAATGAATACCAGATTTGTTTTCACATACAAGGCTGGAACCATTCACAGGAAGGGAACCGGAATGAGAGGAACCTTAGCTGAGTTTGCTAACTCAGCTAAGGTTCCTCTCATTCCGGTTCCCATCCTGTGTCTAACTTTTGGTGTTGAATTAATGCCTTCCATTGCCCCATCTTCTCCAAGTTAATCTCAGGTATGAAACTTGCCACCATTGGTGTAAAACTCTTTAAATTTAACTTTTACACCAACATTTTCTTCTTAGTTTCCTGTTTTGTGTAGCTTTTGTCAACTTGTATGTGAATTCCTTAATATTCAAAAAAATGCTCATGAACACTCTTCGTGAAAACTTATGGGCCTTTTTGTCAATGCCAACTATAATCATATTTCTACCCTTTGACATCAAACTGCTACAAATAGTAATACCTTGTTTTGTGACTGTGATCGTAATATAAATAACATAATTGTATATCATAGTATAAATCTCTCCTTAACCTCAATTGATAACACGATCCTTATCTGGGCTGCCACATGATCTAGAGGCTAACCATAAGACACACACCCAGGTCTGATCTCCCTGCGGTGGGCCTGCCTCGACTGAGGGAGTCTTGTGATAAAAGGCCGAAACATCCAGTGACGTTGAGGTACACAACTGAAGATGTGTCTGATTGGTAGCAAAATCACCTAGTGGTCATCCCCAAGAATACCAAATATCAATTGTAGTGAAAAACCATATGGATTGTAACATCCAGTCCTACTAATCAATCTAATAACACTTCCATTTTTGAGTCTATGAAACTATATAGAACATAGAAGAGTACAGTGCAGGCCCATTCATTTGACCCACAATGTCCATGCGGAGTATGATGCCACATTAAACTAATCTGCTCTGTCTGCATGTGATCTACATTCCTCCCTTCCCTGCATTTCGATATTCCTGTCTAAAAGCCTCTCAAAGGCACAATAGTAACTTCCTCCATCACCAATCCTGGCCCTGTGTTCCAGGCAGCCACCACTCTCTGTTTAAAAGAAACTTGCCCTGTACATCTTCTTTAAGTTTTTCCCATTTCACTTTAAATATATCCTTTATACTCTTTAACATTTCCACTCTGGGAAAAAAGATCTGACTGCCTATCCTATCTATGCCTCTCATATTTTTATGTACTTCTATCAGATCTTCCCACACCCTCTGAAGTTCCAGAGAAAACAATTCAAGTTTTTCCAACGTCTCCTTATAACTAATATTCTGGTAATCCTCTCCTGCACCCTCTCCAAAGCCTCCACATCCTTCCTGTAAACTATCATTGTTTGAGTCCTCTTTACTTATTCAAGCAAAGCCAAGCATTCTAGCAATGACTTTTAAAGTCATAGTCATGGAGTCTTACAGCGTGAAAACAGGCCCTTCGGCCCAACTTGCCCACACCGGCCAACATGTCACTGCGGTAGTCCCACCTGCCTGCGTTTAGCCTATATCCCTCTAAACCTGTATAAATGTCTCTTAAACATTGCAATAGTCCCTGTCTCAACTACCTCCTCCAGCAGCTCGTTCCATACACCTACTACTCTTTCCGTGAAAAAGTTACACCTTAGGTTCCTATTAAATCTTTCCCCCATCACCTTAAACTTACGTCCTCTGGTTTTCTCTCTTCTCCTGCACTATCAACCCCAGTATTCAACATGGATCCCTGTTTGGATCCTTTCTCATCTACATACTGCCACTTGTCAATATAATTTGAAATTATGTTATCTTTGAATTGGCAGCTGATTTTATGCCAATCTTCATTTATAATCGTTAGCTGTAAATATGTCAAGCCCCATTGTTCATGATTGCTATAGTTGAACTTTCTTCTCTTATGTAATAACGTAGCAAAGTTTTATAATATTCTTGTAAAATTTCATTTGATCGGTGCTTCCAATTTGCAATTCCAACCTCATACATTGCTTAATTGCTTAACATCCACAATTGCTTAACTGGAGTTTCAAAATGAAAGTGTTTAGTTATTCAGAACATTATTCACATTCTCGTTAGTATTAGAGAAGTTTAGTTTTGTGCCTTGTAATTGAAATTTCCATTTCCTGGTACTTTATGATCATGGAGACATTGAAAGGTTATTAGTGGTTGTTACTTGATAACCAATGTAGTGCTTTATTATTATAAGCCCCGCCTACTACCACAGCATTCATATTATCGCAACCTGACGTGCTGCCAGTCAGTACTGCTGCATGGTAGGAGTAACATGCTGCAGTGTGTTGTATATGTTACTCAATAAATATTGTTATACCAGATCTGTGAGTATGTGTGATTTACCCATCAGTTATTGCATTGGTAAACTCTTGACCATTTATCAAGTTGTCAATTTATGTGATATCAATAGAAATGTCATCAATTGTAGAATAATAACTAAAATAATACTACAAACTAGGGTGACAGAAATATAGGACTGCTTTTCTTCAGCACAAAATAATTGTCCAATATGAATTATTCAGCCTCCACATATTACCACATCATTATTGCACAAGTAACTACAAAAAAAGAGTTATTTCAAGAGGAAGTGGTTAACTCCTGACTTTGCTGAGTAAAAAAAAGGGAATAAACTATGATGGAATGCATCCAGTGTTTAAGTAAACTGCAAGTTAAAAATATTTAAATAAGCAAAACATTATGAGTTCTGTCAGTGTCCATGATGAGACAAGTTAATGCTGTTGCCTTAGCGCTCCAGAAACCTAAGCTCCATCCTAACCTCAGGTACTGTCTGTGTGGAGATTGCATGTTCTCTTTGTCACCATATTGTTTCATCTGTTTGCTCCAGTTTCCCCCCACATACCCACCATATGCTGGTAGCTTAGGTGCCTTCTGAAAACTACCCCTTTGTATAAGTTAATGGCAAAAAGATTCAAAGGGAATTGATTAGCATTGATGGGAAAGAAAAAGTTAAATGGGATAGGAAAATAAGAAAAGGGTGAATGGGACGAATGTGATTACTGCTGGCAACAGATATGAATTCTTTGGGAGCCAAAGCTTTCTTTTTTACCATTATACTGGTGCTTCCAGTAGTGCAGTTGCCTTATGGTTGCAGTCTTCCAGGTTGAATGTTATTCCTTTCTCACGTCCAAATCATTTGTAACAATTGCCTGTAGACTCCTGACTTCATTGAGAATATAAGGGTCTTCAAACCTTCATAGGGTGAGGAGTTTTCGATGGGACCAATATTTTACAGGAAGTGTGTGTCACCACCACCACCTATGTATGTATTATGGAGATACAATCTGAAAATTCCTTTAGCTTGTGCTCTCAAAAGACCAGTTTATTGTTTTGAAATGTGTCTGATGACTAGTAATATTTGGAAAGAACTGAAAAGGAAAATGACAAAAAAATCATTAAATTAAATGTTTTTATTTTAAAGCTTTTGAAATGGCTGCCAATTCAACATTGGAATGGATGGGTTCCTGACTATGTGCCAAGTGGTACTGGATTTGTCCATCATCTTTGACAACTTGCACAGTCTTTCTCTATGTGCATCCTTGTTACAGGCTGACCCTCAAATTATTCATTCTCTGTCCTTTGAGATAGAACGGTTGTATGAGTTCACCCCCTGCAGAACTGACCCACTATTTACACTTTCATCTTGACCTGGGTACTGTTCTCTCATACTTAATAATGCACCATATGCAGAACCTGCCTTTAAGCTACCCTCTTGCGTCCATGAACTGCCAGAACCTGAGCTGATGGATGAAAATGATAGGTGCAATGATTGTCTGTTTGCTTCCTCTTCTGAACGTTATGGCTGTGTTGGCAGAAGTTGAATGTATTGTGTAATTAGAAATGAGGAAGACAAAAGGTTATGGCCATGGGAAGGAGAGGGCAGATAGGATGGGTATGTTGAACCAACAGGATGTTGTAAGGTTGAAGAAAAAGTAGAATGAGGGAGATTTGGGATGTGATAAGGTGGATTAAATATGATCAATGCTGTCCATTGCATTTAAGTCCTGTTTATCACAGGCCCCTTTCAGTCAAACCCATTATCGTTTTGTTATTCTCTCTTTTACTTGATTGATCTTCTGGGCACTAAAATTGTCCCGTCCTCTCCCACAACCTCAGACATTACACCACAACATCACTCCATTCTGCCTCTTGCTATTAACTTCTCCAGCAATACTTTTACAATTATATCTGACAATATGCTGGCTCTTTTTTTTCCTTTCATACTTCGGTTCCAGTCCCATCTTACTTGCTGGACTCAAATTTCACTTACTGTCATCTTTCTCAGGACTTTTCCAAGTGGAACTACATCTAAACAACAGTTTCCAATGCAGCAGGAGCAATAAATAAAATGCTTGTGGAATACTGACAGAAGGCTTGAACAATGAAACCTGAGATTCAGCACTGTAGATTACTTCCACATTCAAGAAGACAGTGAAACAGTTCTGCATTCTGAAATGTCAGTCTATTTTATAATATGTTCTGAAATGTCAGTCTATTTTATAATATGTTCTGAAATGTCAGTCCATGTTATGATATGAACCGGATTAATTATTCTGCGAGGTCAACTATAATGCTAACACTTGCTATATGTGAGGAAATTTGACAACCTACAGCAAAGAAAGCTACCCTTTTTACAAATTACACCATTTATTCCCATTCTTCCTGCCTATTCCCTCCATTTTGAGGCACAGTGGCACTAATCACCTCCTAGCTTTCCACTCCTATCCATTTTCTTCTCACTAGTATTCTCCCCGTTTTTCCAAAGAGATACTAACCACTTTTTGTAAAAGCTAAAATACTATTGAATGGCTGTTTCCCAAATAATTATGTAAAGGTCATAATGACTAACACATAATGAGTTATAGTTTTAGGAAGTGCCTTCTTCTTCTTGCGTTTGAGGCAGCAGAGGTTATGTAATGCCCTCCAGGCACTGTAGCCAGTTCAATGTGCTGTTGTCGAGAGCCGTGAGGTCTACCCCTCCACCAGGGGGGCGGAGGACAGCGCAGTCGAAATTGACGTGCTGCGCTATTTGCTGGTCTGCTCCACACATGCAGGCTGCTGATGGATGCAGCCCCCAGCTATGCATGTTGGCGTTGAACCGGCCGACCCCTGTACGGAGTCGGTTCAGGGCGACCCACTCTTTGCGGGGTCGTCCGAGCCGGGTGGGGCTGTGGTGTTCGGTGCAACAGTGAATTGCGGAGGTCGTGAAGTTTGTTCCCAGCTGGTTCTCCATGCTCCTAGTGTGTTGAAACAGGAGCCACAGAGGGTCGCTGCGTGACGGGAGAAGGGGCGACGAGATGACAGGCATTGAGGTCCCAGTTGCTGTGAGTCCTGGGCGAGGTGGTGCAAAGGATGTTTGGCGTCCGATGGGGCCATGCACACCAGCCTGTGAGTGATGATTCTATCATAATCACAGACTTACTGATTTCAGAAATGTGACTCATAATTCTTATTATTCTTGAACATCAACAGCTACATCACTGTGTTTCAAAAATATTTCAAAAAGTGAAATATTCCTTCAGAGGTAGGTGGAGGTGGAGTTGCAAATGATTGACATGCTTCCCTCCAGATCACCCCTTCCTGAGGCACTGCCCTGCCTGAGGTCATTTGTGGCGGGCTTTAATTGTTCCTGGTCTTTTCTCGCCTCCATCTCTTCACATCTACCCAAACCCCTACTTTCCGTTTTCCTGATCTGAAACGTCACCCATATTTTTATCCAAATTTGCTGTCTGACCTGCTGAGTTACTCCAGCACTTTTTGTCTATCTTCAGTATAAACCACCATTTGCAGTTCCTTTCTACCCATTCTCCTGACTTCTCCCATTAACCTTTGACACCCTTCCTCATCAGGAACCTATCAATCCCTGCTTTAAAAATACCCGATGACTTGGTCTCCATAGTCATCTGTGGCAATGAATTCCACAGATTCATCCCCCTCGGCTAAAACAATTAATCATTGCCTCAATGCTAAAGGAATACCCTTTTATTCTGAGGCTGTGCCCTCTGGTTCTAGACTTTCACATTACCTTTTCACATTCACTCAATCTAGGCCTTTCATTATCCACTAGGTTTGAATGAGATCTCCTCTCATTCTTCTAAACTCCAGCGAGTACAGGCCCAGAGCCTTCAAATGCTCCTCATACATTAACCCGATCATGGGTACATGATTCATCTACAACCAATTCCTCCACACACAAAATAATTCTCTTTCTACAATCAATGCTCCAGCTACGATGCTTCTGCAAATAAGATTTTCATTGTATCTGTACCTCACCATACTTGTACATATGACAATAAACCCAAAACTTGCCTTGACTTGACTCGACTATGGGTAAAGTCCATATCATAAGGTCCTTTCATCACAAGACACAGAAGGGCTAGACATATAATTTGTCAAACTTATCAATGTGATGTTTGAGAGTTTTGCATGCAATTATAATATGCTTTGTACAAAGAATGAAGGCAATGCAGAATCCCATAATTTATAGCTATATGTTTTGCAAACAAAATATATTTTGTGGGTGAAAATTACCTTATCTCGGCAGTGGCGCAGCGGTAGAGTTGCTGCCTTCCAGCGAATGCAGCGCCGGAGACCTGGGTTCGATCCCGACTACGGGTGCTGTCTGTATGGAGTTTGTACGTTCTCCCCGTGACCTGCGTGGGTTTTCTCCGAGATTTTCGGCTTCCTCCCACACTCCAAAGACTTACAGGTTTGTAGGTTAATTGGCTTGGTAAATGTAAAAATTATCCCTAGTGTGTGTAGGATGGTTTCAATATGCGGGGATCGCTGGTCGGTGTGGAGCCGGTGGGCCGAAGGGCCTGTTTCCATGCTGTATCTCTAAACTAAACTAAACTCTGCTGCTTTAAACCATATGATTGATTAAGCATATTCCAATACAGATATTGAGATAAACTAGAATTGTCTTTCGCGCCTAGACAGCTGGGCTGTACTATTCTGTTAGAACCAGAGAAGCATGTTCATTGTCATCCACCACCACCCCCAGCATGTGATGTATTTTAGTATTATGTGATCCACATGGGTTTTAGAACGATTGAAAGTCGACTATGCATTGACAGAGTGACATGCGTGTTTCTATAATTTTTGTTCTTCTTCTTGGTGACTTTCATTTCAGCTGGCAATTCATCTGGGATATCCTGTCAACAGAGGCAGTAAATATTTCAGTGACGTCCATCGACATCACTGTCTCTTTGAAAGGTTTATGCTCAAGGTCGATGATAAAGAATTTCAGAGAAATTTAAAAGTTGATAATTGAATTTTAACCATGGCTCTCAAGACAGCAAACAAACCTCCTTCATCTCTGCACCACAGCAGCCAATAAATCCCAGAGCAATCCAGGGAGCAGAGAGTAGGTACGCTACAAAACTTACCTTCAGCGGCGCTGCAGTTCTGCCACTGGCCGTGTGCACGACTTTTGCGCCTTTGAGGGGGGGGGGGGGGGTTTCTCCTGCCTGCTGGAGTTTTATTTTCTCGGGCTGCTAGCTAATGCTAAAGAATTGTTCTGACTGCCGTTCTGTGAATTTTTTTTTAAACCGCGGGACAATTTCAGCGCTGGAGTAAAATAAAAATCCGCTTCTAATGCCGTCAACGCCAACAACGGGACGGATTTCCCGTACAGGACAGCTAAAGGTAAGCCGTTTATTTTACATATAAACGTGCTTCTTAGTAAGTAAGTAAGTAAGTTTATTGGCCAAGTATTCACATACAAGGAATTTGCCTTGGTGCTCCGCCCACAAGTAACAACATGACATACAGTGACAGTTACGAATGACTCAGAAAACACTAAACATTAATAATAATAAAACTTTAATGATAAAACACCATTGATCAAGCATGTGAACCAACAAAATACCAGATCAAAGGGAGGCTATAGATTTTTGGCTGTTGAGTAGAGCAACTACTCGTGGATAAAAACTGTTTTTATGTCTGGCTGTGGCAGCTTTAACAGTCCGGAGTCGCCTTCCAGAGGGAAGTGATTCAAAGAGTTTGTGGCCAGGGTGAGAGGGGTCAGAGATGATCTTGCCCGCTCGCTTCCTGGCCCTTGCAATGTATTGTTCATCAATGGAGGGAAGTTTGCAACCAATAAACTTCTCTGCTGATCGGACGATTCGCTCCAGGTGTCGTGCTTGGTGGCTGAGCCAAACCAGACCATGATGGAGAAGGTGAGAACAGACTCTACGATGGCTATGTAGAATTGGACCATCATTGCCTGTGGCAGATTGTGCTTCCTCAGCTGCCGCAGGAAGTACATTCTCTGTTGTGCCTTTTTGACTGTGGAGTCGATGGTAGCCCCCCACTTAAGGTCCTTGGAGATGATGGTTCCCAGGAACTTAAAAGACTCCACAGATGTCACTGTGGTGTTGTTGATGGTGAGTAGGGTGAGAGGAGGGGGAGCTCTCCTGAAGTCTACAATCAATTCCACTGTCTTAAGCGCATTGAGCTCTAGGTTGTTGCTACGGCACCAGGACGCCAGCTGTAACACTTCCTGTCTGTAGGCAGATTCCTTCCCATCCTGGATTAGTCCAATCAAGGTTGTGTCGTCTGCAAACTTGAGAAGCTTGTCAGGGAGGTGCAGTCGTTGGTGTAGAGGAGAGGAGAGAGTATGCAGCCTTGCGGTGCTCCTATGCTGAGTGTTTGCGGGTCCGAGATTAACTTTCCCAGCCTCACATGCTGCTTCCTGTCTGTCAGAAAGTTGGTGATCCACTGACAGAGAGGTTCAGGCACAGTCAACTCGGAAAGTTTGGAATGTAGTAGCTCTGGCACAATGGTGTTGAATGCAGAGCTAAAATCAACAAACAGGATCCTCGCATAGGTCCCCTGGCGGTCTAGGTGCTGTAGGATGAAGTGCAGGCCCAGGTTGACTGCATCATCCACAGATCTATTGGCCCAATATGCAAACTGCAGAGAGTCGAGCAGGGAGATTGTGATATTTTTCAGCTTGGCCAGCAGAAGCCTTTCGAGGGTCTTCATGACTACAGAGGTCAGTGCGACGGGCCTGTAGTCATTAAGACTACATCATTATATTAGGATTACCTTAATCCAAATTTAACGTTGCGAAAAGATGATTTAGGCCCCATACGAACCGGCAGTGTTTTTCCTGCCGATATGGGGTTTAAATTCACCGCAACCGCAACGTTCCAATCGATCGCGTTCCACAAAATCCCGCTCGCAAGATGATTAAAATGGCCATTAATTTACAGGAATTAAACATTCCTTCCATTTGGCCTATAAATTCATGACAATGAGATTTAAAAATCATGTTATATTGTGAATTATTGTGTGAATGTTATTTGAACACTTAGGCTATTTAAAAATGTTAATCTTTTCTTAAGAAATGGATAGATGTTTAGATCCTAGTAATTGAATTTTGAAATTAGCTACAATTAGGTAACTAACTATTTATATGTTTTAATTTCAGGTCATCCAAGTAAGATTGTTTCATATTTGTTTCAGAATGCTTCAATCTATAATAACTGAAAATGTCATTCAGTTCTCTTAATTTTTAATAAAGTTATGGGCTTTTGACTGTCCACGATCACAGCTTTTGTGTTAAGTCAATGGAAAAGCAATAGGGAACAAGATGCTAATTTCCGAGTATGAAAATGGCCATAACTTTTTTAATACTGAAGATATGAAAGTGAATTAGGTGTCAAATTAAACTTATTTTTATGTTTTATCTGATGGGATAAATTGCAGAATCTGAAAATGTTGTAACATTGCTAGAGAGGGGTGACAGCGAGGAAGGAGCGCTGCACTGTTTTGTTTTTAAACCAAAAAATAGATTTATAGTATTTACAATACTAAATAATTCAAAAACAAAACCTACCACCATAGTACAAGTAAATCGAATATTCTTAAATAACTATACCCTCATCCTTATTAAGGATGCATTATGTGTTTGTATAATGATGGGTGCAGCAGCCAGTTGACGGGAGGTTGTGAACCAGCCCGCGCCAGACCAGGCTCGACTATCTGGCGCGGTCCCGCTGATCCAGGAGCCGCCGGATCACGTGACAGCTCACATGATCCTGCCGCGCGCTCCACCGAGGGTTCCAAGGTGACGCAGCTGCATTCGTTCCGAGGTGAGTCGCGAGCCTTCTGTTTTCGAACCGCCGCGCGCGCCGCGACGTGTAACGGCAGCGGGCGGCGCGAGGCCGAGGTCTGGGCCCAGGCCGGGTCCTGAGCCAGAGGCCGCCTCCGCCGCCGCCTCACAGCTGGGAGCAAGGCCTCGGCCGCTGTCTGTGTCCGCGCCGCCCGCTGTCACTGAGTCAGGCACCGGCTGCTCCAACTCCCACGTTACTGGAGCGATGCAGCAAGCATCGAGCAGTTCTCCTGTCAGATGATAGACACAAAATCCTGTCGTAACTCAGCGGGACCGGCAGCATCTCTGGAGAAGGAATAGGTGACGAATCGTTTCAGGTCGAGACCCTTCTTCAGACTGAGAGTAGGGGGATGAGGGAGATATGGAAGGATAAGGTGTGTAAACGACAGATCAAAACAAAACATGTTCGCGGAAATGTAGAATGGTTCATTGTTAGCTGAGTGGAAGATGACAACGAGCATGCAACATAACATTTAATCAGGACAGTGAAACGTCGGATAACTAGGATGGGGGAAGGGGGAAGGGATGGAGAGAGCGGGAGAGTAAGGGTTACTTGAAGTTAGCGAAATCGATCATCATACTGCTGGGTTGTAAGCTGCCCAAGCGAAACTTTGAACAAGTTCTACTCTTCATCCTACACAGTTCTCATGTCAGCTCCGAGCTGGGCATCGCAACCTGTCCTGACCCGCTCTCTGTTGATGCGGCTCGTCTCCTGTCTGTTTTGACAACAATGCCGTCCCGAAGCTCATAACTGTTAGTCAACCAAGGTGTAGTTTTCATCTTTGCACATCCATCATTACATTTTTGATTTGGTTAACACTCGCCTATGACCAAGCTGATTTGCAATGAATTGCATTCAATACTTTAAGAAAGTGACTGCACTTTAGAACTACTTCATTAGATGTGAAGTTTTAGTTTGTCCCTTTTAGTTCAGTGTGTACATTGTTTATATTTGGTGAAATTATATTTCTGTGTTGTTTTACCTGATCAAGATTGTTAATACCTAAACAATCAGACTAATTAGATCAGTTTACCAGAGGGGGAAAAAACGACTTTCAGTGAACATTTGCAATTTGTACCTGGTGGTAAAAGAGGATTAGTGTCCAAGTTTGTTTTGCCATGGGAGTTAGAGGAGATACTCCCTTTCCACAAGGAGCTAGGAAATAAAACATAATTTGGGAGAATTGCAATAACTGGGGGAGGGAAAGGTCTGGTGTGTCCTGTGAATCAGTGGGATCAGAAGTCTAAAGATCATTCTCAACTTGTGAACAAAAATCTAGCAGTTTGTGCCAACATTTCTGCCAGAATTCCAAACTTTGGCAATAGAAATTAAAGCTTTACATTCTATTTATAAAGTGGATCATTGTGTTGAAAGTACTTTATTAAAACCAAGGCATGGGTTAGAAATTCAAATGTGGTTATGTGCATAAATATAATGACAGTTACGTGTTGTATTTCTGAGATATGGAGCAGTATCTTTGACATGTGTGATGGGCAGCTGCTATTTAAGTGAATTAAGACATTAAGAAGTTCATTAATTTGTAATGGATGCAACATCACTCATGGCTGGAATGAAGGCACTGTTCGTGTAAATTGCTTGTTCTAAAGGGCCTTTCCCACTTTCATGACCTAATTCACAACCTCTGCCGAGTTTGCCCTTGACTCATACTCGCAGCATGGTCGTCACGAGGTCGTAGGTAGGTCGTGGCAGGCCGTGATGCTAATTGTAGGTACTTGTGGCATCAAGTAGGTTGGGGCGTTTTTTCTAGCATGATGAAAAATGTCCACGAGTAAAAAAGGTTGTGAATTAGGTCGTGAAAGTGGGACAGGCCCTTAAGCTTCCCGCCAGTCTAGTTTCAGTCAAAAACCACTGAATCAAGTACTTGATCAACTAATCTTTATTTTAACAAAACAGAATTACAGTTCCCACCACTGTACCTAACCACTGTGGGCTCAATCCTCGTATCTACCTATTCAAGCCCGCTAGGCCTCGCTCAAACAGAGACACTCCAGAAGGTCACGCAGTCCCAAGCACTCTCCCAGAAGATCGACGCCAAAGATCATAGAGGAGCAAGATAGACCACTCCTCCGAAATCCAATGGACTGACGTGTAGTACGTGACGGAACGTCACGGCCGCCATTTCTTAATGCGACACGCGACTGAGATCCAAAGCAAAGATTATAAAGCTCCTCTATAATCTTTGATCCAAAGCAAAGATCCTCGAGTATCTTGTAGCGGGAACAGCCCCCTCCTTTGCGTAGTTTCCCTTGCATTGTATTGTGCAGTTTCCCTTGTATTGCTTTAACACACACTGCACAAAATTAAATTTAACGTATCTATATTTTATATATTTATATGAATGTGTGTCTGTGTGTGAGAGGCAAGTTAGAGATAATAAAGTTTATTCTCATGGATCAGAAGCAACTTTGATTTAAATAATCACTATTAATTCATTTGTCTTGTAAGATGATATACATAAACCATAAAGGCAATTATATATATAATTATATAGTAATAATAAATATATGCATATATATATATTTATACACATACATATATATACACATACATATATACACATACATACACACGTATACATACATATGCACATACATATGGATACATTTATATGCATACATACACACATATAAACATATATATACATACATATATACACACATATACATATACATGCATATATACACATACATGCATATATACACATACATATATATTTATACATATGATCATTTTCCAACGATCAATAGATTTACGATCAGTTCCTGTGGATTGGAGGGTAGCTAATGCTATCCTACTTTTCAAGAAAGGAGCGTGAGAGAAAACAGGGAATTACAGACCAGTTAGCCCGACTTTGGTGGTGTGAAAGATGCTGGAGTCAATTATTAAAGATGTAATAATGGGGCATTTGGATAGCAGTAAAAGAATTAGTCCAAGTCAACATGGATTTATGAAAGGGAAATCATGTTTGACTAATCTTCTGGATTTTTTTGCCGCAAGGCTTGGTGTTGGGGCCGCAACTGTTTACCATATATATTAATGATTTGGAAAAGGGAATTAGGAGCAAAACTAATGCATACATACCTACATATTTAAATTCATCTGATAAGTTGGTCAAATAACATGGGCACCTTCTTGCTTTTTTTGAGACATGGATTTTTTAAATGTGAATGTCTCATAGCAACACATTTGTGGGTCAGAAGTATTTTGTACCAACCCCCACAATTTCAAATAATTCTAAATTGAACTTCTTAAACAAGGAAAACAATTTTTATTTACATCATTTTGTGTGGCTGTCAAGGTGGCTGTGTTGACTGTAATTATGAGACTGCCGGGCAGTATCACTGTGAATGGCGGTGGCTGTGTGTTTTAATGCAAGTGTGAAAAGGAGAGTAAATTTAAAGAGACAATGTGAGACCCATCAGGGTTTCATCCAAGAACCAAATTAAAGGCAAGGTTCCATCAATTACAGTATTTTAATTGAAAATCTTACTCTTAATATTCTTCCTAATTAGGCTTTTTGTGTTCCCTCTTGAACTTTGTGTCTCCCAGAGCCTCTGGGGGGGTTCTGGAGATACAATAATCCAATCTTGAGGCAAATAACCATCTTTAAAACTGGCATTGCCTCTGCCTTTAATTCTACATTCTCCGAGGATGCTGGATGCCGCGACAATCTCTTGCAACAAGTACAGAAAGGCAGTCAACTGCAAAAAGATCAAAGAGAGGAAAGAGTATGGAAGGGAAAGGCTTTTCAGAATCATAATCAGATTTTATTTGCCAAGTATGTTTTGCAACATACGAGGAATTTCATTGGCCAGGTCAGTCATACAATTAAAAGCAACAGCACTCAAAAACACATTTTAATACGGACATTCACCAGTGACTCCTACACAATCCTCACTGTGATGGAAGGCGAAATAAAGTTCAAGTCCCTTCCTTTTGTTCTTCCTCGGTCGGGGGCCTCAAGCCCCCCGTTCAAACTCCGTTCAATGGTGAACTCCTCTTGGTCTCCAGGCCTATAGTGCTGCACAAATCACTGCACCACATGCATCTATTTATTCCCTTTTCCCATGGTTCATGCAGCTGGATATTAACTTGCCGACATGGAAAGAGATGCAGTGAGCATTCAATAGTTCAGACTTCTGGGTGAATTAAGGGGCTGCTTGATGAGCTGAGGGTAATCGAGATTGTATGATTGTCATTCTTTTGGAAGAACTGATGGAAGTTCTTATGGAAAAGCTGATGAATTGACTACGGGATGAGCTGGTGGGCTCGAGGATTGCTGGATGAGTGTTCTAGAAACATAGAAAATAGGTGCAGGAGGAGGCCATTTGGCCCTTCGAGCCAGCACCGCCATTCATTGTGATCATGGCTGATCAGCCGTAATCGATAACCCGTGCCTGCCTTCTCCCCATATCCCTTGATTCCACTAGCCCCTAGAGATCTATCTAACTCTCTCTTAAATCCACCCAGTGATTTGGCCTCCACTGCCCTCTGTGGCAGGGAATTCCACAAATTCACAACTCTGGGTGAAAAGTTTTTTCTCACCTGTCTTAAATGGCCTCCCCTTTGTTCTAAGTGTGGCCCCGGGTTCTGGACTCGCCCAACATTGGGAACATTTTTCCTGTATCTAGCTTGTTCAGTCTTTTTATTCATTTATATGTTTCTATAAGATCCCCTTGCATCTAACAAGAGTGTTTTATTGTCATGTAGAACAATTTCCTGCATCTAGCTTGTCCCAGATAGAACAATTAAATTCTTACTTTCAGCAGCACAACAGAATCTGTAAACATAGTACACTGTAAACAATATGATAAGATCCCCCTCATCCTTCTAAACTCCAGTGAATACAAGCCTAGTCTTTTAAATCTTTCCTCATATGACAGTTCTTTTAGGTTATTTGATGGTTAGGACAGGTTTAGAGGGGTATGGGCCAAATGCAGGCATGTGGGACTAGTGTAGATGGGACATGTTGGCCAGCGTGGGCAAGTTGAGCTGAAGGGCCTGCTTCTACGCTGTGAGACTCTATGACTAGGTGATCTGTTGAGGCTGGTGGTATGCCATGAGGAACAATGGGCATGGACCTTTGTAAACCACCACCTGGTTGAGTCTCCTTGAGTCACCATCGGCATTGATAACATCAGTCAGGGGTTGATGATCTGCAAAAAACAAGTTGGTCTCATTCTTGTTCTCTCATGCGATACAGGCAGCAGATCTGAACTGCCTGTGTTTGCCCTCTTGGCTGTCTTGTCAAATTACGCTGGAGATTAGAGTCACCCCTGAAACAAACAGTGCCTTGTGATCCACAGGGGAAAAAATAAAATCTAAATGCAGAACAATGGATGGTTTAAATCAAAGAAAATGATACAAAGAGGCCATTAGAGCAATACCGATCTAGGAAACTGAGAGCAGATTTTACAATGCATTTAAACCTCTCCCATTTTTATGAGATGCATTCCTGGAATATGTAGGAAGTTTATTGTAACCTAGTGCCCTAGTGGATTAAGGGCGGCATGGTGGTGCAGCGGTAAAGTTGCTGCCTTACAGTGGGTGCTGTCTGTACAGAGTTCGTACATTCTCCCCGTGACTGAATGGGTGTTCTCCGAGATCTTCGGTTTCTTCCCACACTCCAAAGACATACAGGTTTGTAGGCTTGGTATAAGTGTAAATTGTCCCTAGTGTGTGTAGGATGGTGTTAGTGTGCGGGGATCGCTGGTCAATGCGGACGCGGTGGGCCAAAGGGCCTGTTTCCGCGCTGTATCTCTGTAAGAAATAGAAGCAAGGATAAGCCATCTAAGTTCAAACCACCATCAGTAAGATTATTGTTGATCCTGCAACTCAACACCTTATTCCCACATTCTCTCCATTATCCTTCATCCTTTTCGTATTTGAAAAAAAAAAAATATCAAGGACTCGACTTCCACCATCTCACGCGATAAAGAATTCCAAGATTCCCAGCCCTTGAGTGAAGAAACTGCTCCTTGTCTCATTACTAAATATCATGACCCATATTCTGAGACTTTGGCCCTCGTTCTAGATCACCAGACCAACCGCAATCTCCACCCACGAGCCCAATCTAAACCGAGATAGACACAAAATGCTGGAGTAACTCAGTGGGTCAGGCAGCATCTCTAGAGAAAAGGAATAGGTGACGTTGCAGGTCGGAAGCCTTCTTCAGACTGCGTTCTGACACTTCTTCTTCTTCTTGCGTATGGCGTGCACAGCCTAAAGTTGTAGGACAACTTGTTCTATTTGATCTTATTTGACTGCACACCAGGTTGATTGGATTTGTCGAAACAGGGCGGACCATGTGAAGGTTGCAATCTCCCACCCCGCGTTCTGACACCAAAGAGCAAAATGTCCAACGTAGATACAATAATAAATATATCGCCGTTTGCATTAGTTTTGTGCAGTTAACAAATCACAATTTCACACAATGTACATAAGACAGCAGTTATTTGACAAATACTCTGCAGTTCGGTGCAGGAGATCTTGTCGACGAATATTCTGGACCCACTGTTGACATCTGAAATTACAGGAGATATCATTTAGGATTAACTAATAAGAAAAAAGATGATCATAACTACATGCCTGAACAATGGATGATATGTCACTTAAATGCAATTGTTTTCAGTTGTGTGGAGAGACCTGTATGTTGAAGATGCTTTTTGCCTCTAATATGTCAATTTACCTTAAATGTAGAAGAGCTTATTAAAATCTTCTTACAAAGACCATTAAGTATTTTCTTTCTATCCTCTTTTGGACCCAAGGCATAGCAGAGCTGCCAACTCTCACGAAGAGGTAAGGGAGGGAGAGAGGGAAGGGAGAAGAGAGGGAGAGAGAAGAGAGGGAGAGAGAGAGAGATCGAGAGAAGAGAGAAGAGAGGGGAGAGAGAGATCGAGAGAAGAGGGAGAAGGGGGAGAGGGAGATGGGGGGAGAGGAAGAAGGGGGTGAGGGAGAAGGGGAAAAGGGGGGAGAGGGAGAAGGGGGAGAGGGAGTGGAACGATAACACATTATAACGCGCAGCCGTCCCATTCCGACCAAAGATTATAGAGCAGATCTCCTCTCCTATCTTTGATTGCGGCCGCCGCCGAACCCCCCGGCCCACCATTGCACCCAATGTGTCCCGCGGGCCATATTTTGGAGACCAATCCCCTACAAGAACAAAACCAAAAACGTACAGAAGTGTTAAAATTGTCTTTATTATTATGGTAAGTAAAGATCTATTAAAAATAAGTCTAATAACTTTCTAATGTACCGACAAACCTAGTTTCCCAATGGCCGTTGATGGGAGAACAGAAAATAACATTTTCACGACAGAATATCGACTGAAAATAATAATAATATTTTCTCACCTTTCTTTTTTATTGGGGAACCTAAAGATTGACAGGTCGGGTCGTTTAGATTTACGATTAGAACAATTGATAGCAGAGCAGTGATGTGAAGATTTAGATAAGGACGCCATGACAGTGTGGGGGGAAGCCCAATAAAATGCCTCAAAAAATGGCGTCGACAATCACACGCGTCATACTACGCGTTTTTCGAGGAGTGGTCTATCTTGCTCCTCTATGATCTTTGATCGACGCTGGACCTCGTGGTAGCGGACTTTTATAGGTCCCGGGACTTCGAGGGGCCGAACCAAATGGGGGTGGTCTCTTAACAATCCAATTACAGATATCGATTAACCCCATACATAATAGACATTTCCCTAACCCAATAATACAGTATCCAATACGTTGTGTAAGAAAGAAAGCTCTAGAGGAAGCAAATAAGAACAAACATTGAAACATGTGCCCTGAGAATCAAACAAAAGCCTCAAAACTCATTGGCCGGCGGTTCATTCTACAGCAAGACAATGATTCCAAACATACTGAGAGAGCAACAAAGGAGTTTTTCAAAGCTAAAAAATGATCAATTCTTGGAGTTGCCCCAAATATTATGGAGGGCACTGTATGCGTCATATTATGTAGTATACATACCCTATGTACTTATGAAGAATTGTTAAGATTTTTAATTGTATCGTGTGTTGTTTTAATATATTTGATGTAATTTACACTAGCACCATTCATGCATTATGTATGATGCTCTTCCTTGCAAATAGGACAAAGTATGAACATTTTTGAAAAGGAGATATTTTTCACTATTTGTAATGTTTCTTTTAAAGTTTTAGGATGGAGACATTAGAGAGACTGTGGCTGGATGCCCTGCTGGTTGTTAAGATTGTGAATACTCTCAGCAAATATCTTTTTATCTTTAGGCAACAATCAGTAGCTGAAGAAGATGGATATCAGAGGTGCTGTGGATGCTGCAGTTCCTACAAATATAATTGCTGCAAAAGCTGCTGAAGTTCGGGCAAATAAAGTCAACTGGCAATCTTATCTACAGTGAGCATTCTTTATTTAATTGTGATCACATGTACTGTTGTAGGTAGGCAAAAATGCTGGAGAAACTCAGTGGGTGAGGCAACATCTATGGAGCGAAGGAATGGGGGGGGGGGGAGTTGCCTGTCCGTGTGAGTTTCTCCAGCATTTTTGTCTACCTTCAATTTTTCTAGCAACTGCAATCTTCAATTTGACTAATTCAATTCAATTCAATTTGCCCAAGGGTTCCAGATCTCCTCCATTCTGAATGGGTAGGGGGTGGAGGGTGACGACAGGTGGAGAGATGGTCGGGAAAACAGGAGCACACCGGGACATGTTGAATCAGTTGTGATCTTATTGAATGGCAATACTAGTTCAAGGGACTAATTGGGGGGAGAGTTCCTTTCGCAGCGTGTGGGGAGTCTGGCCCGGGTCAGCAGAGGCAGGAGCGTTGAGAAGCAGGGGCTCGAGGATCATGCCAGCACTCACTCACCGCTGCCGCGGTGCTCCGGGCGCGGAGCCACCGCATTGTGGCTGCCCCTGCCGCTTTCCAGCCTTGCTCATGTCAGCTGCATTCCGCAAATCTTTAAATTCCGACTGCCTCACGTGCTGCGCGACACTACATGGCATTCACTGCCCGGTCCGTGTCTTTCAAGAGCAAAGATCATAGGGCGAACCAGGTCACCGGGCAATGGATGACAGAACAACAGGCGGTGAAGTTTACTCCTGTTTCAGCGCGAGTAACCTCAATTGGTCCCTTAAACGTGCTGACACAGCAGTAAGCTCCACCACCTGCCATCCTGTTATTCATCACCCGCTGACCCGCTCTGCTCTATGATCTTTGCGCTCGAGCTGGTCTCCTCACGGTCAACGGCCGCTCGCTGCCACCCGAGCTACTTCCCTCCCCGGCCACAATGTGGTGGCTCCGCGCCGCAGCAGCTGTGAGTGAATTGCTGGGATGATCCCTGACCCCCTCCTTCTCAACGTTTTGCCAACGCTGTGAAAGGAACTCTTTATTCCCCCCCCCCCCCCCCGCGGCGCTGTCCTTTTACAGCCACTTCCCACTTTACAGCCGCTTCCCATCAGCTGCCAGCAATGACAGATAGACTTGGCTATCCCTCGGTACTGCAACAAGTTTCTTGATATTTCTGTACTGAGTTCAAGTTCAATTTCACGTTTATTGCCACATGCACCAATTAAGGTGCAGTGGAATTTGATTTACCATGTTGCCACACAATCAAAAAAAGCACAATACACAATAAAATATAACATGAACACCCACCACAGTGGAATCAACATTCGTCACTGTGGTGGAAGGCAATAACATTCAGTCAATCCTCCTTTGTTCATCCCTGGTCGCACCAATCCAAGCTGTTAGGCCGTAAGAGGGGAGGTGGAGAAGCTACATGGAAAAAGCTGCCTCTCCATGAGGAAGTGACTAAAAAACGGTTTCCCCTTTTCCCCCCACCACCCCCCACAAAAGACACACCGAGAGACAAAAAAGCACAAACACTCGGACATACCAAAAAAAGTCGAAATAATGAACTCACTGCTGGCAGGGCAGCCGACTCGCAGCACCCCCAACTGACATGGGGTAGCCTAGTCTATCTTTCTTGGCTAACAATCTAACCTTCGGCCTCGAAGACGCAGGCAAATTTTCGTGCCTTATTTTTAGGTAAAAAATAGCGTCTTCATTTCCGGGAAATACGGTAGTTATATTGAAGAAGAATAATTGCAATTATTGATATAAATATGTTTGTAAAGTAGACATTGCTGATGTGACATTAGCATTTGTTTGGGTATTTGTGGATCTCATCTGCAAAAACTACAAGAATGACATTTCGATGGTTTTTGATTTTGTATAGTTTTTGAATGGCATAGCTTGAATAAATACATCACTGTCAGCTATTGCACTTTTCTAAAAAATGAAAAAAAATGCAGGTGCTAGAAAGTTAAGAAAACCAGGAATCACTGAAAAATCTCAGCAGGTTAAGCATCTTTGATCTGAGTCTTCAACTTGAAACATTAATTCTTTCTCTCTTCACAAATACTGCTTAACCTTAAATTTTTATTACACAGGTAGCGTTTAGAGCTTGGAGATACTGTGCGGGAAACGGGCTTTTTGGCCTACCGAGTCTGCGGCGACCTATGATCCCCACACACCAACACTATCCTACACACTGGGGACAATTTACCATTTTATTGAAGCTAACTAAGCCAAATCTGTATGTCATTGGAGTGTGGGAGGAAACTGGAATACCTGGAGAAAACCCATGTAGGTCAAGGGGAGAACATACAAACTCCGTACAGACAGTACCCGTAGTCAGGATCGAACCTGGGTCTCTGGCACTGTAAAGCAGCAACTCTACCACTGCGCCACCGTGCCGCACCTTAAGTTCATGTTTTCTTACGTTTGGTGGTATTTTCTGTTATGAGAAATTCTTTGTAGTCCCAAGTTGTACACATAACCTGCTTGAGTTTATGATTTTTGATGATTCATTAAAAAAACAATGCACTGTGTTTCAACTTTTGAGGATTAATCTTTCGTCACTAGATCTTGGAAGTGTACTTGGGGATGTTATACTATTGGAAGAAAAAGGTTGAGCATCTCCTGCTTCAAGTACCAATTTGACATTATTATCATTGTGATGATTTGTAGCCAGACATTGTTTGCAAGGATAGTGCTCTCAAATTAAATGCCAAAATTCAACCAAAATTACAGTGGTCAAGTGCTGGAATCTATTCGATAGCCGACATCCCAATTATATGATAATCCCAATTTCTCATAACCCACACCCATCATGCTCCCTAGCCCAACCAGGTTATTAACACACTTTAAAAATAATCAGAAACATCCAAATCTAAGACAATAGCAATTATAACATTTGTAAAATGTACCCCAAACATTTTTAAGATTAAAAAATCTAAATCAACAAATTATGTTTGTTAATATAATTTTCCCTGTATTGAGAGGAAAGGGGGTGGGGGTTCTGTGCGATGTTCAAGCTAGCACAATATGTTTTTGTGAGTTTTCTATTTCTATGTGGCGGGGAATATATTGGACTACTGACTTTTTTTAATTTCGCGTTGATGCGACAAAACTAAATTTGTTCAGGATGATGTATGAAATGTCAAGAATGTTTTGGAAATACCATTATTTGTCCTCTCTCTTGCCCTTCCCCACTGCACCTTGCCTCCTTCTCACCATCCTGCTAGAAAACCTAGATCCTAGCCATTAACCTGTATCAATCTCTTTTTTCGTTTGGTTTTTCCATCAATCTAAAATATAAATTTTGTTCACATTTGAACTCTCAATATCCTTTTCAGCATAGCAATTGGCATTTCAATGTATATTGAAACAGGAAGTGACACAGCTGGTGTCCTGGTGCCATCGCAACAACCTGGAGTTCAATGCTCTTAAGACAGTGGAATTGATAGTAGACTTTAGGAGAGCTCCCCCTTCCCTCACCACACTCGCCATCAACAACACCACAGTCACATCTGTGGAGTATTTTAAGTTCCTGGGAACCATCATCTCCAAGGACCTTAAATGGGGGGCTACCATCGACTCCACAGTCAAAAAAGCACAATAGAGGATGTACTTCCTGCGGCAGCTAAGAAAGCGCAATCTGCCGAAGGCAATGATGGTCCAATTCTATACAGCCATCGTAGAGTCTGTCCTCATCTTCTCATGGTCTGGTTTGGCTCGGCCACCAAGCACGACATCCGGAGGCTGCAGTGAATCGTTCGATCAGCTGAGAAGGTTATTGGCTGCAACCTTCCCTCCATTGGCGAACTGTACACGGCAAGGGCCAGGAAGCGAGCGACTAAGGTCATCTCTGACCCCTCTCACCCTGGCCACAAACTCTTTGAATCGCTTCTCTCTGGAAGGCGACTCCGGACTGCCAAAGCTGCCACAGCCAGACATACAAACAGCTTTTTTCCAGAGTAGTAGCTCTACTCAATAACCAAAAATCTGTAGCCTCCTTTCGCTCTGGTATTTTATTTAATTCACATGTTTAACCGATAATGTTTTATTATTAATGTTTAATGTTTTATGTGTAATTCCTAACTATCACTATGTCATATTATCACTTGCGGGCGGAGCACCAAGGCAAATGTCTTGTATGTGAATACTTGGTCAACAAACTTATTCATTCATTCATATATCTGCCAATAATTGTGCTCTTCTCAGGGGGCAGATGATTTCCAATGAAGATTGTGAGTTCATTAAAAAGTTTGAAGCTGCTCGTTCAGAAGATAAACAGCGGATACTGGATAATGAGGGCCATCAGGTAAAATCTGCACTTTGTGCATTTATTTTCTCGTTGTTATTATAACTTGGAAAATTATTATGGTAAAAAAAAAGTCCATGTTGATGGATGGGATGCATTTTTGTATTTTTATTCCATATTATTGAAATAAAAATGATAATGTGCCTTTTAAGAACAGCATGTACAATATAAGTAGACTTTAAATATATTGTTGTACCAGCCATTGCTGCTAGTTGTGTTAATTGCCTTCAATAAAGGATGTTTTGTTGACATCTTTACCTTTTTGTTTCTACATTTAGTAAGCATCAGTACTACCAAATCTACAGACCCTGAATCGCCAATGAGGGTGGGATGTTGCTGTTTGAAAGAGTAGCAGGGCAGTAAACAAATCTGAAATTAATAGAAAGGAGGGCTTTTTAGTTAAATTAGTGACAATGGAAGGTATTTGAGTGGAAGTGATCTCGGGAACGTATTGTGTCTGGTGACCATTTGCAAAAGGTAGTGATATTGTTGATAGAAATAATCCATGTCGAAAGTTGTTGCAGTCTACAGATGAGGACGGTGGCACGGTAGAGTTGCTGCCTTACAGCAAATGCAGCACTGGAGACCCGGGTTTGATCCGACTACAGGTGTTTGTCTGTACGGAGTTTGTACGTTCTCCCCGTGACCTGCGTGGGTTTTGTCCGAGATCTTTGGTTTCCTCCCACACTCCAAAGACGTACAGGTATGTAGGTTGATTGGCTTGGTAAATGTAAAAAAAATGTCCCTAATGTAGGATAGTATTAATATGCAGGGATCGCTGGTCGGTGTGGACTCGATGGGCCGAAGGGGCTGTTTTCACGCTGTATCCTTAAAGAAAAAGATCCCTGACAGGAAGATTGTAAATACGGTGCATTCAGAAAGTATTCAGACCCTTTCATTTTTTCAACATTTTGTAACGTTACGGCCTTATTTAAAAATGGGTTAAAACATTTTTTTTATCATCAATCTCACAAAAATACCCCAGAATGAAGAAGCAAAAACAGGTTAGAAATTTTTGCAAAGTAATTAAAAATAAATAACTGAAATATTCCATTTACATAAGTATTCAGACCCTTTGCTTTGACACTCAAAATTGAGCTTAGGTTCATCCTGTTTCCATTGATTATCCTTGAGATGTTTCTACAACTTGATTGGAGTCCACCAGTGGTAAATTAAATTGATTGAGCATGATTTGGAAGGACACACATCTGTCTATATAAGGCCCCACAGTTGACACTGCATGTCAAAGCAAAAACCAAGCCATGAAGATGAAGGAATTGTCCGTAGACCTCAGAGACAGGATTGTGTCGAGACACAGATTTGGGGAAGGGTATAAATCAATTTCTGCAGCATTGCAGGTCCCGAAAAGCACAGAGGACTGTCATTCTTAAATGGAAGGACTTTGGAACCACCAAGACACTTCATAGAGCTGGCCGCCCGGCAAACTGAGCAATCGAGGGAGTAGGACCTTGGTCAGGGAGTTGACCAAGAACCCGATGGTCACTCTGACAGAGCTCCAGAGTTCCCCTGTGGGTAATTGGTTGAGTACCGCAGATATAGTTGTCCTTCCGGAAGGTTCTCCCAACCTCAGTAAAAGGCACATGACAACAAGCTTGGAGTTTGTCAATAGGTTGGTTTCTCTGGTGCTCTGGTCTGATGAAACCAAGATTGAACTCTTTGGCCTGAATACCAAGCGTCATGTCTGGAGGAAACCAGTCACCGCTCATCACCTGGCCTATACCATACCTACGGTGAAGCATGGTGATGGCAGCATCATGCTGTGGGGATGTTTTTCAGCGGCAGGAACTGGGAGACTAGTCAGGATCGAGGGAAAGATGAACGGAGCAAAGTACAGAGAGATCCTTTATGAAAACCTGCTCCAGAGCATTCTGGACCTCGGACTGGGCCAGAGGTTCACCTTCCAACAGGACAACGACCCTAATGGCACCTTTACACGGGGCGACTTGACGCAAGAGTTAACCAGAGTTCAACATCGTGGGAACCTCGTGCGATAACAGTGCGGCATTCGTGGACCACCGTGGACCACCGTAGCGCTAACGGCAGGTCATCGTGTAACTTGGTCACTCGGGAGAAAATTAAAGAAAATTTGAATTTCTCCAAGAGTGACTTGTACACTTGTGGTTGAGTATTGCAACATTATATGAACGTAGTGGCCAGTGCGATATCCGTGCGATATCCGTAATAACTCTTGCGGGTACCGTGGGAACTCCTGCGAACGGTGAACCCGGAAGCTGGACAGAGGGGACAGAAGGTGATTACATATTATCTTCAGTGGGATTGAATTTAAAAAATAAATAAAAATAAAGATTTACATCCGCATATGGACATCAACTTATTCATGAGTTATGTTAATGAGATTCAAGAAAATAACTATAATCTTTAAAAGGGACTTTAAAAGGGACTTTACTGAAAGGTTACGCATTTTTATGGTCCGTGAGATATTTTTCACATGTACTTCTTTGAGAGATACAGGTCGGAGTCCTCGGGTCCAGGGGTCCGGAACGCTACCAATCAATGTTGTGCAGAGACCCGTGTAAGGAGTGAACTGCACATGCTGGTTTAAACCGAAGACAGACACAAAAAGCTGGAGTAACTCAGCGAGTCAAGCAGCATCTCTGGAGAAAAAAAGCTGATGTTTCGGGACAAGACACATCTTCAGACTCAATTCCGATTAGGATGTCTGAAGAAGGGCTCCGATTCGAATCGTCACCTATTCTTTTTCTCCAGAGATGATGCCTGACCCGCTGACTTACTCCAGCTTTTTATGCTTTTCTTCCCAGATCTGACTTACCTGCTGAGTTACACCAACATTTTGTGTCCTTCTGTGCATATTAACCAGCATTAACCAGCGTCTGCAGTTCCTTTAGACATTACATAACTTCAGATTTTAGAGATATAGCGCGTGGGAACTCCTGCGAACGGTAAACCCGGAAGCTGGACAGAGGGGACAGAGGGTGACTAAAAAAGGTGGTCTCAAAAGGACACATGGGAACATGTGTCCTTCGAGGACGTCCCACCTAATTGTCATTGTTGGATAATCTTTTTAACAGGAACACTTGCAGAGATGGCTCCCAGAAAATCTCAAAGGAAGGGGGTAAAGCGGGTCAGAGATGTTTTTGCCATGCAGGAGAATGAGGAGGAGACGCAGCAAGAGAGACAGGTGGAGAGGCAACAGGAGATGCCACAGATAACACTGCCTGTGGGCTCCTTGGAGCAGGGAGAGGGTGAGCAAGGTTCGGCAGCCTGGCCAGCTGTTCGACCTTTAGACTTTCGCTTACCGCCGACACCTCCAGCCCTCCTTCTCATGGCCGATCATCGGTTCATGAGTTGGATGGGGTGCCGAATATTCTCCGGTGCCCGGGCCAAAACTCCTCAGCTGGCCCACCGGCTCGGTCAACGAATTGCCGTCGGCAAATTTGTCCCTTATTTTGACCCTTTGACCCTTATTTAGGAGTGAGAAAGTTGTCAACCCTAGTTGGCGTGGGCAAGTTGGGCCGAAGGGCTTGCTTCCGTGCCCAATTACTTCATGACTTTGCACAAATATGGTTAGAATTCTCAATTAATGCAGATAACTGTCTTGCTCTTCCGACCCCTGTGCATGCCTGGCACGCTTGCCAGATGTGGGCTTGGCGTGCAAGCGGCTGAGCAAATAGGGACCCATCTAGCAAGCCAGAAGGAGCTCAGAGGGTGGGTGATCCACCGAAAGGGTCACGTGGGGAGAAGGGGGGGGGGGGAACGGTTGATTGACAGCGGAGGCGACCATTCGCAGGCAGGCGGCGACGACGTCACAAAGGGAGGGGTCGGGGAGGGAGCGGGCGGGCCAATGGGAGCGGGCGAGGTGGGCGGGACCATGCCCCCTTTGTTACTGTAGCGAGATGGAGGAGCCGTGGGCGCGGGGGCAGCAGCAGCAGCGGCGCCGCGGCAACAACAACAACAACAACAACAGCAGCAGCAGCAGCAGCGGCAGCAGCGGCAGGAGATGCCTCTGGTTGCACTGCTTGTGCTGTTGCGCCCTGCTCTTCCTCCTTGTGACTCTGCAGGTCAGGCACTTTCTTGCTGCTCTGTCCCATTTGGAGACAGAGGCCCTATTGCCACCTCCCTACCCCCCTAGTCTGATCGGAGCAGATCACGGTGCAGGGATGGATCATCTGCGAGGCAGCAGTAAACACCCTCTCTGTAAAAGGTCATGTCCTTCCTTCACATCGTTTTTGCATTCACGTCCACGTTTTTAATGCAAGCTCCGAGTAAACTTGCACATTCCTGCCAATGGGTCTCTCTGCCCATATACTGCCAATGAACTTGCATTTACGTGGCGCCTTTCACCACCTTGGAAGATCATAAAGTGCAATTCGGCCAGTAAGTTAGGTTTGAAGCATTACAAATCAAAGCAAGTACTGGAATCACAGCATCTGTGGTTACTACTGGATAGATTAATAAAGGCACTCCCGTTATAAAAGTAAAACGAATTCACGAATTGAAAAGTTGACTGGCAAATGTGTGCACATGTAAGATTTTTATATGCATATGTGCAAGCTTCGTCTTTATGAATAGCGCCTGGGATAAGCCATAGTTTAGACATTTAAATGATCGCCATACAAAAGTTATTAATTTATAAAAACTATTTTCCTCCATTTAAAAGTTTCCCATTCATTTAAAATCCAGTTGCAAACATTTTGATGGCTACGTTGCAATTTACTTTCTTGCCATAATACAGAAGACATTTGAGCCGATTCAACCAAGGGAGGATATATATAGTGTGTGAAAAAAAAAGTTACATCATTTGTGTCACGTGTAGTTCACGATGTTCATTCAAGATTTAACGCGACAGCTCGGGAAACGGCCAAGTCACTCGCACGAATAACATAAATGCCGAGTACCGTGGGAACTCTTTATCTACTGCCGTTATATCGTGCGAGACTCGTGCTGGACCACGACCTCTTCACTCTGGTGACATCTTGCGTCAACTCGCCCCGTGAAAAGGCCCTTTAAGTACACAGCAAGACATCACAGGAGTTGCTTTGTGACAAGTCTGTGAATGTCCTTGAGTGGCCTAGCCAGAGCCCGGTCTTGAACCTGATTGAACATCTCTGGAGGGACCTGAAAATAGCTGTGCATCGATGCTCCCCATCCAACCTGACAGAGCTTGAGAGGATCTGCAGAGAAGAATGGGAGAAATTACCCAAATACAGCTGTGCCAAGCTTGTAGCGTCATACCCAAGAAGACTTGAGGCTGTAATCGCTGTCAAACAAAGTACTGAGTAAAGGGTCTGAATACTTATGTAAATGTGATATTTCAGTTATTTCATTTTAATTACTTTGCAAAAATTTCTAAACGCCTGTTTTCGCGTTTTTATTGTGTGTAGGTTGATGATAATAAAAACGAATTTAATCCATTTTAGATTAAGGTAACGGGTTAAAATGGAAAAAGTGAAGGTCTGAATACTTTCTAAATGCACTTAAGGCAAAAATTGTCAATTAAGACAGAGAAGAATGATGTTGGACAGTTGTATTGCATGAACTCCCTGAGGTTATGGGGAGAAACTTATTACTATCAGCAATGAGGCCAGCGTACCTGGATTAGTGCACCAGGTTTGTAAAGAGAGATCCCGACCTTTGGTTTCTTCCCATTCTCCAGTATCTTCAATTGCTATCCCTATGTGAGTTCCCTTTGTGAAGCATTTTGATTTACTGTGTAGGTCGTGCCCATGTTAGACTTTTCCCAAATGCAACTAAATGTCAGGGATTTCGGGGCAAAGGCAGGAGAATGGAGTTGAGAGGGAAAGAGATCAGCCATGATTGAATGGCAGAGTAGACCAGATGGGCCGAATGGCCGTATTCTGCTCCTGGAACTTATGAACGTATGAATTGTTTCTTTATATTATATTTGTCAGGGAATTGTAAAGCATGGTTGGAAAATCTCTCTTTTTCGTTCAATACTTTAGATTCTCAACTTATGAACCTTTGCATTTATCAGTATTACATTCCATCAACCATTCCTCGGCCTACCTGCCCAATCAATCAAGATCCTCCTGTAAATTTTGACAACCATCTTCACTATGTACAAAAACGCCCACTTTTAAAAAAAAAAATATTTTATTTTATTAGAAGTAAGTACAGTCATATGGCACCAAAGTGCCTAATATATATTTTCATAATACATTTTATGTACAACTTCTTTTTTTTTTTTGTTACATTGAAAAAAGATTAGAATAAGAAAAAGAAGTTAGATAGTAAAGGATAGAAAGATGTGAAATATATAGTGTGTGAAAAAAGAAAACAAGTAAATGAAGAAAGTTGAGAGAGAAAATAGAGAAAATAAAATAAAAGAAAAAAGAAAAGGAGATCATTATTTATAATCTTGACCAACCCTCGTCCAGTCCTGAAACAGTTATATTTTTACAATTGTGTTGCACCATATGATTCCAAAAAAAACGACGAATGGAGACCAACTCGTTATGAATTGGTCTGATTTATCCATTAGGAGGAATCGCATTTCCTCAAGATGAGCGGTGTCCAACATACTTGCAATCCACATTTTATGCGTTGGTATTGATGTACCCTTCCAAAATTTAAGAATTAATTTTTTTTGCTATTATTAAACCATAGTTAAGGAATAGATTTTGAGATGTGTTCAATTTATTCCCATCTTCCATTACGCCAAATATAATCATTTCAGTATTAGGTTCCATTCTTGTCTTGAACAATTTTGTAAATATTTCAAAAATATCATTCCAAAATCTATAAAGTTTTATGCAGGAAACTAAGGAGTGTGTTATAGTTGCCTTTTGGGCTATACATTTATCACAAGTGGCGGATATATTTGGATAAAAAATGTTCAATCTTGTTTTTGACTAATATAATCTATGTACAATTTTAAATTGAATTACATTATGTCTTACATTAATTGAACATTTGTGAATATATATCAGGTATTTTTCCCATTTAACCGTCGTAATTTTTATCATTAGTTCCCGTTCCCACTTAAGTGTCATCTGCAAATTTGCCAATCATGCCATGTACGTTCTCATTCAAATCATTGATATAGATGACAAACAGCAATGGAACACCTGCACCACACCCTGAGGCACACCACTAGTTACAAGCCTCCAGTCCAAAACACCTTCCACCATCGCCCTCTGCTTCCTTTCATGAAGCCAATTTTCTATCCATTCAGCTTTCTCCCCTTGGATCCCTTGCACTCAAACCTTCCAGAGCTACCATGAGGAACCTTGCCGAATGCCTTGTTAAAATCCATCTATACAATGTCTACAGCTCTGCCCTCATCAACCTTCAAGAAACTCGATTCGTAAGACCTGACCTCCCACATGCAAAACCATGCTAACTATCTCTAATCCATCAAAGTGCATGTATATCTCTCCAGTAACTTTCCAAAAAGCCCCAGCCTTTTCCCTGCACCCCTTTTGTTTAGAGGCACAACATTTGCCACCCTCTAATCTTCCGGTACCTCACCTGTATTTAATGGCGATTCATAAATCTCAGCCAGGGCACTGTCAATTTTATCTCTAGCTTTCCATAGTTTCCTTGGATATATCTGATCAGTATTTGATTTTTGTTTCTTCAACAGATTTTCGTCTCTCTGTGTAAATATTTGGGGGGGAAACAACATGATCAGAACTTGATCAGAGTTGGTATATAACATTGTCCATTAAAGTCATTAGGACAAGTGTTTTGGGTGGTATGCTGTCATTATTAATGCATTGTATATTTTGAAACGTTTGCAAATGTGCAATTTCAATTTCATTTTTGAAACTTTTTTTGTACTTTATGCTTTAAAAGTCTTTTTATTTTTTAGTGTGCCAAAACCTTTTTAAATTTAATGACACATATTTCCAAGGAGCAAACTGTGCAGTACATCTTGACACTGATTGATGACATGTTGCAGGTACGTATACAATTGCAAGATAATTTTTTGCATAAATTGAATCTATTTTAAATCATGTCTTTGTTTCTGCGGCATGAATTTGATGAATACCAATGTAAGCGATGAGCATTTGCATTGAATGTAAAAGAGTACAAAATTTGGTAAAATTGTTAAAACCAGAAATTCACTTTGGAAACCTTTTTAATTCTGTGATCTGACGTAAGATCTTCAGCTTTAATTCAGGAAGGTTATTGGATGGTAAATTCAGAATAAATGCCTGCATTAAATTATATTTCATAATTTATAAAATGGGACTCTGATCCAGGATTTTACTGTTTTCAAATACCTTTATTCCCAATTAATTTAGCAACAAAATTGCAATTTTTTCAAACCTTTCTAAGGATGTATTTTTGCAACTTCATTTGTAGCTCCATTTCATTCAGCTCAACACTTTGATTTTTTCCCCCTTATGTTGATTAAGAGTATACTGAGTTGTTTTGCCTATTTTCAGTCATCCAGTCATTCCTTTGAAAGCAGGGATTAGTTTTGTTTCTCCAATTAGTGGCTATTTTAATCAAAAATATTTTTTCTAACCCCAGACCAACCCATTATAGCATCTTATTCCTGTATGATTAAGTGGTTGCATTTGGACCTTCAACAATTGCACATTTTAGCACTATTTCTGCTCAATCTTTCTTTCCTGAACTGATAATCTTTTTTCATTGTCCGAAAACCATTGGAGATAAATTGTGTCTGAAGACATACTGAATTAGAGTCATAAAACATGGAAACGGGCCCTTTGGGCCAACTTGCCCATGTTGATCAAGATGTCCCACCTGTCCATGTTTGGGCCATATCCCACTAAACCTTTCCTATCCATGTACCTGTTGAAATGTGTTTTAAAAGTACTAAATAGGAAAGTAAAGATTCAGAGGAATCTTTTATATTGAACAGGGCTCTCACTTAACTTTTTTTTTAGGTTGCCAAATGACAGTTTATTTGGTCATTTAAGACGGCTTGCATGACGCGTGCGATAATGAGCTCGGACGAAGTGCGTAGTTGCCAGTCGGAATTATGCTCAATGAAGCATTCACATATTATTTCTGCTTCAAATAAAGTCACAAACTAAACATATTCACCAATCAAGACATGATATATACCACAATGACATGCAGCAAAATTATAAACAGTATCTCAACTCTTTTTACACGTAGCAATTAATGCAATTTCTATTATTTCTTTCCACTTCCAAACAAAAATGTGGTCGGATTACTCAGCGTATGATCAACCTGTGTCAATAAATCCTGAACCATGGTAACATATATGCTTAACCATGCACACCACAGATTGATGCAAGCATGCTCTCTGTGAAGGACCAAAAATGATCATGACATGGCCATAGCATGGGTCATTATTGCGATTGGTACAGAAACACTCTCGCTTCCCACATAATTTATCCACAACAAAATATACAGGTTGCAAGAAAATATCAAAACTACATTTTATGATAATAGTTGTTAAAACCGACTATACCCATCTGACAGGTTAAACATCACACTAACTGACAAGAGATGGTCAAAGGACATAACTGCAGCAAATGGTCTTTTGGTAATATGTTTAAAGGTGTCAAAACGCCACATTACCAGACATTCAGATTAGATGTATGTGTTATGAACAGCAATGAAGATACCCAATTTGTATGAACCAGATTTAAATTTTTTTTATTGATAAACGCTGTTTCCATCATTCCCACTTCAGAATTAATGTTAAAATTTTAACAGAAATATCTCCTGACCAAATTTGTGCTGTATATGACCGACTGTAAAAGTAAAATCTGGATAAACCTGGGGGGGTGGTTTGAGAAGGCAATCGGTGCGGAATGGATGGATTGAGGCTGGGGAATTAGTGCGTGTTGGTTGGAGTAGATGAAATTGTGAGGGGAGAGCGCGGGGGATGTCAGTGGGGTTGAATGGGGGGGATCAGTACGGTATAGACGGGGGGGATCTGTGCAGGATGGATGGGAGGGATCAGTACAGGATGAATGGGGGGGATCAGTACAGGATGAATGGGGTAGACAACAATGCTGGAGAAACTCAGCAGGTGAGGCAGCATCTATGGAGCGAAGGAAATAGGCAAGGTTTCGGGTCGAGACCCTTCTTCAGACTGATTCCCCCATTCTTCTTGAATGGGAGGATCAGTACAGGATGAATGGGGGATGTCTGGATCGGAGGGTATGTGCAGGATGAATGGGGGGGGATCACTACAGGATGAATGGGTGGGTCACTACAGGATGGATGGGGGATGGGAGGTGGCAGGAGAATCAATGTGAGGTTGATAGGGAGATCAGTGCAGGATGAATAGATGGGAGAGGGGTTAGATGGGGAGGGGAGCACAGGAGATGTCAGTGAGGACTGAATAGAGGCGGGAATGGGGATCAGTGTGGGATTGAGAGGAGGGGTCCCAGGATAAAGGGGGGGGGAGGGAGAGAGGGGGGAAGAGAGAGGGGGGAGAGGGAGAGAGAGAGAGAGAGGCTAGACTTGCTATTGTGTTGTACTGCTTACAGCTGCAAGAACATGTAGCAATCAGTAAAGGGCTATCGGCCTATTGCTAGTTAATGTACAGGGACATATCAATCCATGCATTGTATACTTGTATTTATACCTATGCATTTCAAATATGTATGTCATGTTCTATACTTTGGCAATATAACAATGTTTTTTTATCATGTCAATAAAGTTTTTAAATTGAAATTGAATTGACAGAGAGAGAGAGAGACAGAGAGAGAGAGACAGACAAACAGAGAGAGACAGACAAACAGAGAGAGAGAGAGAGACAGAGAGAGACAGAGAGAGAGAGAGAGAGAGAGAGAGAGAGAGAGAGAGAGAGAGAGAGAGAGAGAGAGAATTGGGGAATGTTATCCCAATAACATTCCCCAATTATAGAAAAAAATAGTGTTTTCGCACCTGTCCCACAAAAAATAGGTTTTATTTAATTTAAAAAAAAAAGAATATAAATACAAAATAAATGAGTTCATTTCATATAGGCTGCTGGAATATCCAGGGTCTCTACTCTTCAACCTTCGGGATGAAGACTGGGAACCCTGAGTTCCTAAAGTCTATAGAAGAGACTGATATAATGATTTTAACAGAAACATAGTACCGAAAGGATACGTTCATTCACTGCCCCTCAGGGTACCATGAAGTCAAGGTGCCCTCAGTAAAAACTACTGATATACATAAGGGCAGAACCTCCGGGGGGGGGTCTTGGTGTGGTACAAAGAAGAACTAGACATCAATAAAACAGGGGAAATCACATATATGGTTGAAACAAGATTAAAAAAACAGGAATAATTGGAAAAGATATATATCTATGTGCCGCCTACATACCCCCAATAGAATCGCCATATTTTGAAGAGGATATATTTGAAACTTTCCACATGGAAATAAATCATTTCCAGGCCCACGGAAATGTGCTACTATGTGGAGACCTGAATGCAAGGATCGGATGTGAACCCGATTCCATAGACCCACAGGGCAACCATGTGTTTAGTCAAACCCCCTTGTATCTCACACCAACTATCATTAACCGAAACAACCTTGGCTGTGAAATAAATAAAAGTGGTAGAGAGGTAGGGCATCTCTGTAGAGCCTTGGGCCTGTACATAGTTAATGGTAGGCTCAGAGGGGACTCGCTGGGAAGGTTTACATATTCCTCAGCTCTTGGGTCTAGCGTGGTAGACTACGCAATTACTGACATAGACCCCTGCACTATCAGTGCATTCACTGTTAGGCAGCAGTCCCCTCTTTCATAGAAACATAGAAACATAGAAATTAGGTGCAGGAGTAGGCCATTCGGCCCTTCGAGCCTGCACCGCCATTCAATATGATCATGGCTGATCATCCAACTCAGTATCCCGTACCTGCCTTCTCTCCATACCCTCTGATCCCCTTAGCCACAAGGGCCACATCTAACTCCCTCTTAAATATAGCCAATGAACTGGTCTCGACTACCCTCTGTGGCAAGGAGTTCCAGAGATTCACCACTCTCTGTGTGAAAAAAGTTCTTCTCATCTCGGTTTTAAAGGATTTCCCCCTTATCCTTAAGCTGTGACCCCTTGTCCTGGACTTCCCCAACATCGGGAGCAATGTTAAGACCATAGTTAAAGCAACGTGTACCTAAAATTTCCTGTGCAAACTAAAGACGTAAAAAAGGAACCCAGTAAGCTCTATAAACTAAATCAGACTTACAGATGGGCTTCAGATAGTGGAGATAAATTCATCATGGACCTGAATTCACCTGATCTCACAAATAAAATATTGAAATTCAAGATGAGACTACTAGAGATGGTGTAAACATGGCTATAAATGACATTAATATGATCTTTCACAAGGCAGCTATCAAAGCTGACCTTGTGAAACAGAAGAGAAAAATTATCAAAAAACACAACCATGAAAAATGGTTCGACCATGAGTGTAAAAGTGTCAGAAAAGATCTGAGGAAAATATCGAACCAAAAACACCGTCAACCAAACAATTCAGACTTGCGTATTAGATATAATGAAACTCTTAAAAGGTATAAACACAATATTAGGAACAAAACACAAAATTACACTCATACACGACTTGAAAAAATTGAAAATTCCATAAATCAAACCCAATTTTGCGATATGTGGAATAACCTGAGCACAACAAAACTACAAACATTACCAATTCAAGACGGTGATACCTGGAGAGCACATTTCAAAAATCTATATAAAGACATCCCAATAAATAAAATAAACTTAAATTATTCTCATATCAAAGAAAAACTCCAAACACTAGAAACAATAATTAAAGATTATCAAAACCCTCTTGATTTTCCAATTACTTTGGAAGAATTTACCATAAAAACAGAATGCAGGATTTCCTTAACAAATACAACATTCTCAGTAAAAACCAAATTGGCTTCCTCCCAAAACACCGTACCACTGACCACATTGATACCCTCCACACTCTCATTGAAAAACATGTACACCAAGCAAAAAATGGGAAAATATTTGCCTGTTTTATTGACTTTGAGAAAGCATTTGACTCTATTTGGCACGAAGGGCTATTACAAACTCCTCTGTTGTGGTATAGGAGGAAAGATATATGACCTTATCAAATCAATGTATCTGAATAATAAATGTGGCGGTAAAATTGGGGACAAGTGCACTGATCTCTTCACCCAGAGAAGAGGCGTCCGGCAAGGCTGCAATCTGAGTCCGACACTGTTTAAGCCCGACACTGTTCCAGAACAAGGGGTCACAGTTTAAGGATAAAGGGGAAATCTTTTAGGACCGAGATGAGGAAAACTTTTTTCGCACAGAGAGTGGTGAATCTCTGGAATTCTCTCCCGCAGAAGGTAGTTGAGGCCAGTTCATTCGCTATATTTAAGAGGGAGTTAGATGTGGCCCTTGTGGCTAAAGGGGCAGGGTGTATGGAGAGAAGGCAGGTACAGGATACTGAGTTGGATGATCAGCCATGATCATATTGAATGGCGGTGCAGGCTCGAAGGGCCGAATGGCCTACTCCTGCACCTATTTTCTATGTTTCTATGTTTCTAATGTATATAGCAACGATTTGGCAGTAAAGTTGGACCAGAGCACAGCGCCAGGCCTCTGTCTTCTGGACGGAAAGGTAAAATCCCTGTTTTATGCGGATGACTTGGTTCTGCTGTCCCCCACAGAACAGGAACTGTAGGGCTCTACATTAACGGTTGCCCGGGTGACATTTACCACTCAAAGCGCCGGCGGGCAACCTAAACACCGAGTAATTTTGCCCGTCTTGGCAACCAGATACTGGTTTGTACCGAAGATAGACACAAAAAACGAGTAACTCCGCGGGTCAGGCAGCATCTCTGGAGAAAAGGAACGTGACATTTTGTGTCGGCAGTGACGGCTGTATTGCGTGGGAAAGATACTAGATGCGGGGTGACGAAGGGTCGCAGCGAATGACGGGACCCGAACAGCGACAGCGGCTCCATCTCCTCCTCCCGCACCCCGCCCGCCCTGATAACGGCCGCTGCTTGCAAATCCGCTAACGGCTCTTTTAAAAAAAAAACCCGCACGCCGAGGCCGGGAGGAGGGAGGGAGGGGGAGGCCTCGGCGTGCGGGAGGGTTTGTTTTGAAAGTGCGCCGTTAGCAGGTTTGCAAGCAGCGGCCGCTATCAGGGAGGAGAAGGAGGAGTGGAGCCGCTGTCGCTGTGCGGGACCCGTCATTCGCTCCGACACTTCTGAAGCAGCTGCACCATCGATCCTATAGCTATTGGATCTTTGAGCTGCACCGCTCGGCCCCGCACCTTGTTGTTGGCTGGCGGAAGAGGGAGGCGGTGGCGAGGAGTTCCCAACGGCCAAGGCAGCGGGCCATGTTGTCCGAGGAGCGCTGACCTTCCTTCCTCCCCACCTCGTCCCCCTTCTCTCTCTCTCTTGTACGCCACCACCCCCCCCCCCCCCCTTTATCCTGGGACCCCTCCTCTACATCCAGCATTGATCCTCATTCCCGCCTCTATTCAGTCCTCACTGACATCCCCTGTGCTCCCCTCCCCATCTCCCCCCCCAATCTATTCATCCTGTGCTGATCACCCTATCCACCTCGCATTGATTCTCCTGCCACCCCCCCCACCCCCCCAATCCATCCTGCACTGGTTCCCCAATTCACTCTGTACTTACCCCCTTCCCATCCATCCTGCACTTCTCCATCCATCCTGTACTGATCCCTCATCCATCCTGTACTAATCCACGCATTCATCCCGTACAGACCCACCCTCCATTTACCCTGCACCTTCCCCTCATTCATCTCTGTAGTGATCCCCCATTCATCCTGCACAGACCCTCCGATCCACACTGTATTGACCCCCCCCCCACCATTCATCCTGCGCTGATCTCCCCCCCCCCCCCCCATCCATCCTGTACTGATCCTCCCATTCAAGAAGAATGGGGGGAACAGTCTGAAGAAGGGTCTCGACCCAAAACGTTGCCTATTTCCTTCGCTCCATAGATGCTGCCTCACCTGCTTAGTTTCTCCAGCATTTTTGTCTACCCCATCCATCCCGTACTGAACCCCCCCATTCAACATCACTGACATCCCCCGTGCTCTCCCCTCACAATTTTACCTACTCCAACCAACACGTACTAATTCACCTGCCTCAACCCATCCATTCTGTCAATGCTTTCTCAAAGTCAATAAAACAGGCAAATATTTTCCCATTTTTTGCTTGGTGTACATGTTTTTCAATGAGAGTCTGGAGGGTTAAATGTGGTCAGCGGTACGTGGTTTTGCGAGGAAGCCAATTTGTTTTTTACTGAGAATGTTGTATTTGTTAAGGAAATCCTGCATTCTGTTATTTATGATACTGCAGAATAACTTCCCTAGGCAGCTACTGACACAGATGCCACGATAATTATTTGGGTCTAATTTGTTTCCACTCTTATAAATGGGTGAAATAAGCCCTTGACACCAAATATCAGGGAAATAACCTGAACGGAGTATGATGTTGAACAGCCTAAGCACTATGTCCGGAGTGCTGTACTTGAGCATTTCATTTTTAATGCTGTCTGGACCACAGGCTTTCTTTGAGTGAAGAGATTTTAGTTTTATGGTCAATTCTTCCAAAGTAATTGGGAAATCAAGAGGGCTTTAATAATCTTTAATTATTGTTTCTAGTGTTTGGAGTTTTTCTTTGATATGAGAATAATTTGCGTTTATTTTATTTATTGGGATGTCTTTATATAGATTTTTGAAATGTGCTCTCCAGATATCACCGTCTTGAATTGGTAATGTTTGTAGTTTTGTTGTGCTCAGGTTATTCCACATATCCCAAAATTGGTTTTGATTTATGGAATTTTCAATTTCTTCAAGTCTTTTATGAGTGTAATTTTGTCTTTTGTTCCTAATAGTGTGTTTATACCTTTTAAGAGTTTCATTATATCTAATACATAAATCTGGATTGTTTGGTTAGCGGTGTTTTTGGTTCGATATTTTCCTCAGATCTTTTCTGACACTTTTACACTCATGGTCGAACCATTTTTCATGGTTGTGTTTTTTGATAATTTTTCTCTTCTGTTTCACAAGGTGCCTTGATAGCTGCCTTGTGAAAGATCATATTAATGTCATTTATAGCCATGTTTACACCATCTCTAGTAGTCTCATATAGGTTTGGCTTGGATTTCAGTATTTTATTTGTGAGATCAGGTGAGTTCAGGGCCATGATGAATTTATCTCCACTATCTGAAGCCCATCTGTAAGTCTGATTTAGTTTATAGAGCTTACTGGGTTCCTTTTTTACGTCTTTAGTTTGCACAGGAAATTTTAGGTACACGTTGCTTTAACTATGGTCTGAAAGAGGGGACTGCTGCCTAACAGTGAATGCACTGATAGTGCAGGGGTCTATGCCAGTAATTGCGTAGTCTACCACGCTAGACCCAAGAGCTGAGGAATATGTAAACCTTCCCAGCGAGTCCCCTCTGAGCCTACCATTAACTATGTACAGGCCCAAGGCTCGACAGAGATGCACTACCTCTCTACCACTTTTATTTATTTCACAGTCAAGGTTGTTCCGGTTAATGATAGTTAGTGTGACATATAAGGGGGTTTGACCGAACACATGGTTGTTGCCCTGTGGATCTATGGAATCGGGTTGGAATCTTTGTGGCCTCTATTTTCTATTCCAATTCCTATTCCTGTGTTTCAGGTATAGATTTTGACTTCTTCAACTGAATTTCCATTAGGCCTATGTCTATCACCTGCTGTTTTTGATTTTGATAAAGACACTCGCAGGATTTCATAAGGCTCCTAGGGAAAATAGTTTTTCAATAACTTATACGAAGGTGGTTACAGATACTTTGAGTAAAACCTGGCATTGGAAGATATTGTGAATATTCTGACATGAAAATGGAGTGAATGGCTAAAAATGTTTACGTTGGATTTTTAAATCAAATGCATCAACAATGGCACTTGCAATCTTGCCTGGACTTAGCAGTTGTGCCATTTGGCATTGGTAATCTATCTATCTATATTACTAAAAGTCTGTTCTTGACCGGTTTTGGCCATCTGTGCTGCGATTTCCGAGAGAACGCCGCCACCTACGGCCGTCATTTTTGGCCGCCTCGCTCAGAGCCCCCCTCCGCCGTATGTGTGCCGAGGATTTTTCCCGTTGATGAAAAATGACAGAGATATTAATGATTTTACAAAATTCCCCATTCTCTCTGCTGCCCCTGCTGGCGGCAGGAGGGAGGGACTATAAACCCAGGAAGTGGTGTGCCTCAATCAGTGTCTGCAAGCTGGAGGAAGGCAGAGGGTCACGTTTCTCTGAGCTGTGAATAACACTGAACACATGTCTACTCAAATGTCCTTAGTGGTTCTAAAACGCTTGCAGAATGTGTCTATAGGTTCTAAAATGTTTGCAAAAAGTGTTTATTGGTTCTAAAATGTTTGCAAAAAGTGTCTCTTTCGGTTCTACAATGCTTGCAGAATGTGTCTTTTTTGGCTCTAAAATGTTTTTTAGGTTCCCTCCCCCTTTCCTCTCCCCCCTTTCTTCTTCCCCCCCCTTTCTTCTTCCCCCCCCCTCTCCTCTTCCCCCCCCTCTCCTCTCCCCCCTCTCCTCCACCCCCTCTCCTCCTCCCCCTCTCCTCCTCCCCCTCTCCTCCTCCCCCTCTCCTCCTCCCCCTCTCCTCCTCCCCCTCTCCTCCTCCCCCTCTCCTCTCCCCCCCTCTCCTCTCCCCCCCTCTCCTCTCCCCCCCTCTCCTCTCCCCCCCTCTCCTCTCCCCCCCTCTCCTCTCTCCCCCCTCCTCTCCCCCTCTCCTCCCCCCCTCTCTCCCCCCCCTCTCCTCTCCCCCCCTCTCCTCTCCCCCTCTCCTCTCCCCCTCTCCTCTCCTCCCCCCCTTCTCTCTCCCCTCTTTTTCTCCCCCCCTCTGCCCTCCATCCCCTCCCCCACCATTCTTCTCCTCTCCTCTCCCCCCTCTCCTCTCCCCCCCTCTCCTCTCCCCCACTCGCCTCTCCCCCCCTCTCCTCTCCTCTCCCCCCCTCTCCTCTCCCCCCCCTCTCCTCTCCCACCCCTCTCCTCTCTCCACCCCTCTCCTCTTCCCCCCCCTCTCCTCTTCCCCCCCCTCTCCTCTCCCCCCCTCTCCTCTCCCCCCCCCTCTCCTCTCCTCTCCCCCCCTCTCCTCTCCCCCCCTCCTCTCCCCTCTCTCTCTCCCTTCTTTTTCTCTCCCCCCCTCCATCCCCTCCCCCACCATTCCTCCCCTAACCCCCTCCCCTCCACACACCCCTACCCTCCCCCCTTTCTCCCTCCCCCCTCTCCCCTCCCCCTCCCTCTCCTCCCCCTCCCCCCCCTCTCCCCCTCCCCTCTCCTCCCTCCCTCTCTCTCCCCCTCTCTCTCCCCCTCCTCCTCTCCTCCCTCCCCCCTCTCTCTCCCCCTCTCTCTCTCCCCCCTCTCCCCCTCCCTCCCCCCTCTCTCTCCCCTCCCCCCTCCCTCTCTCCCCCCCCCCCCCTCCCCCCCCCCCTCCCTCCCCTACCCCCCTCTCTCCCCCCTCTCCCTCGCCCCCTCCCTCTCCCTCTCCCCCCCCTCCCCTCTCTCCCCCTCCCCCCCCCTCTCCTCTCCCCTCCTCCCCTCCCTCCCCTCCCCCTCCCTCCCTCCTCCCCCCCTCTCCTCTCCCCCCCTCCTCCTCTCCCCTCTCCCCCTCTCCTCTCCCCCCCTCTCCTCTCCCCCCCCTCTCCTCCTCTCCCTCCCCCCTCTCCTCTCCCCCCTCTCCTCTCCCCCCCCTCCTCTCCCCCTCTCCTCCCCCCCTCGTCGCTCTCCCCCCTCTCCTCTCCCCCCCTCCTCTCTCCCCCCCCTCTCCTCTCTCCCGCTCTCCTCTCCCCTCCTCGTCTCCCCCCTCTCCTCCTCTCGCCCCCCTCTCCTCTCCCCCCTCTCCTCTCCCACCCTCTCCTCCCCCCTCTCCTCTCCCGCCTCCTCCCGCCTCTCCGTCTCCCCCCTCCCTCTCCCCGCCCCCGCCTTCCTCCCCCCCTCCCTCCCTCCCCCTCCTCCCCCCTCCCCCTCCCTCTTTTCCTCCCCCCCCTCCATCGCTTCCCCCACCATTTCCCCTGCCCCTCCCCTCCCCCACCCCGCCCTATGGGGGCCCCCCCCTCCCTCTCCCCACCTCTCCCCCTCCTCTCTCACAGCACCCTCTCTCTTTCCCCCTCTTTCCCCCTCTCTTCCCTCTCTCTCCCCCCTCCTCCTCTCCCCCCTCTCTCCCCCCCCCCCCTCTCTCCCCTCCTCCCCCCTCTCTCCGCTCCTCCCCTCCATCCCCTCCCCCACCCTCCCTCCCTCCCTCCCCTAAACCCCCTCCCCTCCACACCCCCCTCTCAGCACCCCCTCTCAGCACCCCCTCTCTCTCCCCCTCACTCTCACCCTCTCTCTCTCCTCCCCTCCTCCCCCACCTTTCCCCCCTCACCCACCCTCCCTCTTATCCTCCTCTCCACCCCCTTATCCCTCTTGCCCCTCTCTCTGTGTCTCTGTCTCTCTCTCTGCCTCTGCCACTTCTCTCTCTGCCCTCACTCTCTACCCCCCCCCCCCCCCCCATCTTTAGATGTGACTGCAAGTTGGGGGCTATGCGTCAGTAGATAGGGTGGTTATGGGGTAAAAGGAGCAAATTAATAATATTAATATAATATCAAGGGGGTAATTAGCGTGAGTGCGGGGGGGGGGGATATTTAGTGTGTGTGACGCTGCGTGCCGCCTCCCCCCCCCCCCCCCCCCCCCCCCACAACCGCACGTTGGGGGAACAGACCCAACAGGTCTGCACTTGGTCTAGTATTGCCTATAGTTAACCTCCTGTGAAAATTCAGCATAATCTTTTTGCACAACTTCTTAGTATTGTACATGATGAATTGGTCTGAAGAATAACATTAGAAAGTTAAATTTAACTTTAATGCTTCACATTTTTTAAAATGTAGAGTTTGGTGCCAGATAGCAAAGATACAGGCTCTTCTGCCTGACGTATCCATCCGGGAAGTTTGGCATGTCCCCTACAACTCTCACCAACTTCTACATGTTCACCATAGAATGTATTTTATCAGGATGCATCACAACTTGGTTTGGGAACAGCTCCATCCAAGACTGCAACAAATTGCAGCAAATTGTGGAAGCAACTCAGACTATCACAAAAATCAACCTCCTTTCTATTGACTCCATTTATACCTCGGCCTGCATCCGCAAGGCCAGTAGCATAATCAAGGACAAGAAATGTATAGAAGTGTGAAAACGCATACCCGCCAGATTCGGGGACAGTATCTTCCCTGCTGTTATCAGGCAATTGATTCATCCTACCACAACCAGAGAGCAATGCTGAACTATTATCTACCACTTTGATGACCCTCGGACTATCCATGATCGGATTTTGCTGGCTTTAGCTTGCACTAAACATTATTCCCTTATCATGTATCTATACACTATAAATGGATCGATTGTAATCATGTATTGCTTTGCTGCTGACGGGTTAGCACGCAACAAAAGCTTTTCACTGTACCTTGGTACATGTGTCAAACTGAACTGAGGATATCATGCCAGAGTACTGCTGTAATCCTCTCCTCCTCCCCTTTTGGTACCATTTCGTGCCTAAAAGCAGTGTACCCAGGAGCCTGCCCTCAACCACATTTCTCCGTGATTACAACAATGTCATAATCCCATGCTCTCAGCTCTAGTTTTGCCTGCAAGAACCCATGCATTAAAGTTAATGCTGTTAAACCTAACAGCCCTCTTAAGATCCCTGCCCATCACAAGCTGTTATATCCACTAGATTTGGTTGCTCCATTTGCTACATAACTTTTCTCTCTCACTGCCATTTTGAATTTTTTTTAAACTGATGTTTTGCCAAATGAATTTAATTATCTTGTCCATCATTCTGTGGGAAAAGTACATTACTACCATTTGTCAGTGGAGAAATGAGCCCTTTGGTTCAACTTGTCTATGTCAACCCAGATACCCCATCTAAGCTGGTTCAACTACCTCCTTTGGCAGCTCATTCCATATACCCATCACCCAGTTTCCCAGCAAGTTTCTATTAAATCTTAACCTTCTCACCTTAAACGCATGTCCTATGTTTGTTTCATTTACCTACTCTGTGTAAAGAATTCTGCACATTTACCCTGTTTATTCTCTTCATTGTTTTGTATACCTCTATAAAATCACCACTCAGCCTTGTTTGTTCCAAAGAATAAACTCAGTGCCTGCCCAACCTCTCCCTATAGCTCGGGCCCCGGGTCCTGGCAATATCCTCGTATATCTTCTCTGCTCTCTACCCAGCTTAATGGCATCTTTTCTATAGCAGGATGACCAAAACTGAACTGAACTCGTTTCAACCATGCTTTAAAACGTGACCTACTGGGGTGATTTTGGAATTGCCTTGTTGGTTTAGATGTTTGATATTTACCTATGGGAGAGAAAATGAGTTCAGGTGCCATGGTGAAGCTTCATAGCAACTTACACAAGGAATTTGGAAAATACAATGCCCTCCATAATGTTTGGGACAAAAACTCCTCTGTTGCTTTAGCAGTATGTTTGGGATCATTGTCTTGCTGTAGAATGAACTGCCGGCCAATGAGTATTGAGGCATTTGTTTGAACTTGAGCAGATAGGATGTGTCTATACACTTTAAAATTCATTATGCTACAGGTGCACAACCTTTTATCCGAAAGCCTTGGGACCAGACACTTCTCGGATTTCGGGATTTTTCGGTTTTCCGAACGGAAGGTTTTTAGCGTAGATTTTAACATGTGGCTCAGTGGTAGAGTGCTCGGCTCGTGGCCGCAAGGTCGCGAGTTTGCGCCTCGATCCCGGCAGTTACCTGGTCAGGGCCGGCCTTTAGCCGATAGGACCTATTTCTCCCAATTGGGCCCCGCGCCTAAGGGGGCCCCGCGCTAGAGTAATCAAATCAATTGGAGCAAAGATCTTATAGCGCGCAAGATGGTCCACTCCTGCGAAATACAATGAACTGACGCGTAGTCCGCACCGGAGCGTAACCTCCGTCATTTCAGTAACCCAACTTCAGTTATGCCTCTCGCAGCGTTGCGGGGGAACAGTTTAGGTGTTGTTAAATGTTTTAAATGTTTTTTATCACTTCCTTTTTAAACGGCACATGCCTTGTACTTTTTAAACGGCACATACTGCAGATGCTGATTAAACCGAAGACAGACACAAAGGGCTGGAGTAAATCAGCGGATCAGGCTGCATCTCTGATGAGGAATACGTGATAATAGGAGGAAATAGGTGATATTTCGGGTCGACTTTTTCAATAGTTGCCATGAGGGGAGAAGCGCCGGCACCAAGAGCGAGCGAAAGCGTGGACAGACGGACGAAAGCAACGTTCAAAGAGCGGCGTTGGTAGACATTTCGGGTCGAGACCCTTCTTCAGACTGATAGTCAAGGGAAACGGGAGATATCGGCATATCTTCCATTCACTTGTCCTTAGTACCGTCCATAGCTCTTGCTCCTCTTTCCCCTGAGTCAGTCAGAAGAGGGGTCTCGACCCGAAATGTCACCTACAAAGATCTTTGGTCACCTATTCCGACCTATGATCGTTGCTTTTGTCCGTTCTGTCCGTGCGTTCGCTCGCTCTTAGTGCCGCCGTTTCTCCCCTCAGACTCCGCCAAACAAACACACACACACACACACACACACAGCATGTCCGGCAGATCGCTGCGGGCCGAGAGAGAGCGTAGAGGGAGAAGAAAGGGGTAGATGGGGAGGGGGGTGTGAGGGGGAATGGGGGAGGTGCCCTCACGCTCCCGGAGCAGCTCTCCCGTCCCTCTAGTCGCTGTGCTTCACGCACACAGCCCCGGCTCCCGCCCTCCCCCCTCTCTCCAGGAAGACACGGTGAACAATACTCGGAGGGCCGGGCCGGGGGTTGCAACAACGTTTACAAACCTCGGACTCAGCTCACGCCCGGACCTTTCCCTCCCTTCCCTTCTTCTCTCCTTCTCCCCTCAGACTCCGCCAAACAAACACACACACACACACACACACACACACACACACACATACACACACACACACACACACAGCATGTCCGGCAGATCCCTCCTCTCTCTTTTCCCTTCTCTCCCCACCCTTTGCCGAAACCTTTCCTCAGACTGATAGGGGGGACTGATAGGGCAGTCTGAGGAAGGGTTTCGGCCCGAAGCGTTACCTATTTCCTTCGCTCCATAGATGCTGCTGCACCCGCGGAGTTTCTCCAGCATTTTTGTGAATCCCTAGACCTAGTTCAGTGAGCGTCCACGGAGGGTCACCCGGAGAGGTGACCGCGGAACCTCTCCGGGCGACCCTCGGTGGACGCTCACTGTACTAGGTCTAGGGATTCCTACTCTCCCGGGCAATATACCCTCCCTTTTTTCCAGGACCGAAAATGTCCGATTTTCGGAGCTTTTCGGTTTCCGGAATTTCGGATAAAAGGTTGTGCACCTGTACTACCATCAGCAGTTGTATCATCATTGAAGATAAGTGAGCCAATACGATCAACAGCCATACATGCCCACATAACACTCCCACCACCAAGTTTCACAGATAAGGTGGTATGCTTTGGATCTTGGGCAGTTCCTTCTGTCCTCCATACTTTGCTCTTGCCATCACTCTGATATAAGTTAATGTTTGTCTCATCTGTCCACAAGATCTTTTTCCAGAACTGTGGTTGCTATTTTAAGTACTTGGCAAACTGTAACCGGGCCATCTATTTTTGCAGCTAACCAGTGGTTTGCATCGTGCAGTGTAGCCCCTGTATTTCTGTTTGTGAAGTCTTCTGCGGACAGTGGTCATTGACAAATCCACACCTGACTCCCGAAGTGTTTCTGATCTGTTCGACAGGTGTTTGGGGATTTTTATTTATTATAGAGAGAATTCTTCTGTCATCAGCTGTGGAGGTCTTCCTTGGCCTGCCAGTCCCTTTGCGATTAGTAAGCTCACCAGTGCTCTCTTTCTTCTTAATGATGTTCCAAACACTTGATTTTAGTAAGCCTAAGGTTTGGCTGAGGTCTCTTAACAGTTTTATTCTTGTTTCTCAGTCTCATAATGACTCTTTGACTTTCATTGGCACAACTTTGGACCTCGTGTTGATAAACAGCAATAAAAGTTGCCAAATGAAAGACTGGAGGAAAGACTAGGTGTTGAGAGCTCTTGCATTAAGGAGGCAATTAAACATACCTGAGCAATTACAAACGCCTGTAAAACCATGTCTCACACACATTATGGTGCCCTGAAAGGGGAGAACTATGTATAAACACAGCTGTAATTTCTACATGGTGAAACCAAAATATATAAAAATGGCCTTTAATAAAATCTGACAATGTGCTTTTTAACCACGTGACTTTTTTCTATCACAAATCTCAAATTGTGGAGTACAGAGGCAAATACATAAATGATGGGTCTTTTTCCCAAACATTATGGGCACTGTATATATACAGCAAACTAACTTTTTCAGCTGTGTTGAATGTGATTATCTTTCTATCAATTCAATGGATTCAACAGAAAATATTGAATATATTCAAAATGTAATAAATCTGTCTATCAAATATATTCATTTTGTCTTTAAAACTAACTGTTCGTGACATTGATGGTATGGTGTTCACTTTAAACAGGAAAACCACCAACGAGTCAACATTTTTTTTGATTATGCCAAAAAAACTAAGAACACTGCTTGGTCATACTTCTTACCAATGTTGAATCGACAGGATCTATTTACTGTTCATATGGTGAGTAAGAATTCTACTGTAACTGCTGAGAAAAAGTTGTTCCCAAAATGATATGAATTATTACTTTATTGTCACATGTGACAAGTCACGGTGAAATTCTTTGTTTTGCATACCCAAGGTATGCAAAGATTTGTCACATAAAGGTTTTGGAAATTGCTTGTTGATCTTCTGCCACAGGTATTTGCTTAGATTGAGCTATTTAACTCGTTGTGTTGTGTCAGATGAACTTTTTGCAAGATCTCAATTTTCACTTGAACATTCGACACAAACGAGAAACTTCGTAGTGCTTGAATGATATTTATATTATGTACTAAACATGTTCATGACTTTTTAAAAGTTTGTTGGTGCTGTATGGTGCTTTTATGTGCAGTGCAGACTTGCGCTGAGCGTAAGAGTTGTTCATTTGCAGCTTTTAATTTGAGTCAGTGATAGAAAACCCACCTTCTACCTGTTCATATCTTCTGCAGGTAGATGTGAAAATTGCTCATATTTCCCTCAGGCTCTTTTTTAGAAAAAAAATATTATTATTGCCATGGACAACATAAAAATTGAATCAATAAACATTGCAGATAAATTATCCTGGTGCATCTGAGTTTTAATTTTAGCCAATGGTGTCAGAAAAAAATCTTCTCTAAGAGAATAGAAACGGAATTAGTGAATTAGCCAGTCAATTAATATAAAGTCCTATCCACAGGGGAATGATGGAATCCAGCTGCTCCACCAGTATTAGATTTGTAAATCAAATGATACATAGATGCCTTCAATTTTACTGACTGCACAATAGTGGATTAAAAATAGACATTGCAAATTAACAAATATTGTTCGGTACTTTGCCAACAGACAAATTCAACCTCTAGTTTGGAAGTGAAAGCAGAATGTTGGAAATATCTAGTAGGTCAGGAAAGAACAACCAAGACAGAATGGGTTTGTGACTCGTATGTCAGATTGTTAAGTCTACTATTTCCATAAATGCTGTGTATTATGAGAATAATTTTGGAAAGACGACCTGCTACTCTAAACAGTTTGAGGAAATTCTGTACTTGTTCCTCAGGGGTTGGAGGGGTGGGGGGGGGGGGGGGTTTGTCCCACTTAAGACAATCGAGCCCAGAAGTCTATAGTTCATTCCCAGGTTTGGAAATGCACCCAACAGCTGAGTTTCCAAGTGGCAGAAGATGTCCACAGCGGTAGAGTTTCTGCCTTACAGCGAACGCAGCGCACGGATACCCGGTTCCGATCCAGACTACGGGTGCTGTCTGTACGGAGTGTACGTTCTCTCCATGACCTGCGTAGGTTTTCTCCAAGATCTTCGGTTTCCACCCACACTCCAGAGACGTACAGGTATGTAGGTTAATTGGCTTGGTAAATGTAATAATTGTTCCTAGTGTATGCGGGAATCGCTGGTTGGCGCTGACCCAGTGGGCCGAAGGGCCTGTTTCCATGCTGTATCTCTAAACTAAACTAATACTGACAGTCTCTCAGGTTTGTCCGTAGCTGTGTGTAAATAGGGTGTGTCTAAGCTAGGGAGGACTGAATACTGATATTGTTAATATAGACCAAATTAAAGGTACAATAAAATGGAGAATCCCTGCATTTGTCAGAATTGCTTAACCTTTGTCAGTGGAAAATTACAGGCTGTGGATGGCGCTGATCAGTCTGAGCCTCAGATTGATATGCAGGATGGTGATAGATCCAGGTGTTCTCCTCGTTTACCCTTAATTGATAACATCTATAAAAACTCTGCAAACAAACTTAAATGCATTGATATGATTGGATTGCTGCAAAGGGATTGTAAATAATGTAAATAATGTTGCAAGACAGTTACCCTGCTGTTTGTTGATTGGCCAAAGTGATAAGCCCTAGCAGAATTGTTTTGAGTTCCAGGGTAAATGTTGCATTATTCAGTGAACTAGCTTCCTTCCAGAAGCTTCTGTAAGAAACATTGTTTTAGACTCTGTAATTGGATTAGGGAACTGTCAATAATGTATTGATGTAATTGATATGTTTGATTGGATTGTAAGGGGACCACCCCTATGTAGTTCGGCCCTCAAGGTTCGTGGATCTATAAAAGGTAGTCCCATTTTGGGTGTCGATCCTCTGGAAGGGAGCTTGGGACTGCATGACCTTTTGGGCAGTGTCTGCTTGTATGAGGCTAAAGGGCTTGGCCAGGCAGAGACAAGGATCGAACCGGCGGTGGTTTAGGTATCGTATAGGGGAATTTGTTGTTCGTTCTAAAAATAAAGTTTAGTTGGTCCAGTGTTTGAGTCAGTGTTTTTTTACTGAACTACACTAAGGAAGGGTAAGCATTAGGAACATATTTACATCGGGGGCTCGTCCAGAATCTCAACAGACCCCCCCCCAAACACAAATTTGCGTTTAAGTATGTTGAGCTGTTCCAGATCGCGAGTGAAGAAATCGGCGCCACGTTGCGGTTTTCGCATCGGTTTTCCCCACTTCGCTAGTCTGAGTAGATCGATCATCCGCGAGCTTGGGAAAGGGTCCCAATGAGACCATAGAACAGAGTCTAGCAAGCACTGGGGGCACTCGTGCCTTTGGGGTTAGAGGCCCCTTTCTAGGGTTGGGTTCAAGTCCTCTCCTTTTGGTTAAAGGCCCATAATACTTAACCTTAGTCAGTAGCTGCAGCTGCTGCTAAGAAAACTATTTCATTTAAAAAAAAAACTAGAGATTCAAGGCCCTGTCCAGATCGGGTATCCAATTGACTGGATATTGAAAGACGAACTGGGTGTAACAGTGCTAAGAGGCAAAGTACTGCGTCGTTGCTGGGGGAGCAGATTGGAAGCGCATCGACTGCCAGCATGAAGAGATTACGCACCCGGTGCCAAGCAGGTGGAAAGGAGGAAGCCTTTTTGATAGGGTGAGCCTATGTCGATTAAAGTTCACGCCTCTGTGAGATATCTAGATCTCTGAAAGGACGGGAAAGGAGTCTCGTATTGGGCACTCAGTGATTAGAGTATAGATTGGACGAAAATATTCTAATTAATTTGAGAATTTCATATCCGAGCAAATTTTGAATTCGAATTTTCGTACGTCGAATCTACACACCAAAAAATAATTAGAGCAGAGCGAGTTGAAAATCTTCGATTCAAATTTACTAATATTCAGAATCTCACATTGAGGTGCTGGACAATTTAAAGTGTGCACATAGGCTGTGGGCCGAGCATCAAAAATGTGTCTAGAAATAGGATTTCGTGACCCAAGTCACCAAACTACATGACATTTTCCACAGATTTGGATGAATTATAATTGAGAAGGATGTCATAACTCGTCATTGCCGAAAGTTGCACATTAATTAATTAAACTAATTAGAAAATGAGACCGGGAAAATAAGCGCCATCTAGTGGCCAATGCCCATATCACACCATGGGCAGCCTATTTCCGTGTTGCAGTCCATTTAAACTATATATTATTATACCAATATATATATATATATATATATATATATATATATATATGTAACCTGTAAATATGAATGTAATCATATATAATTAAGTATAATTATATTATATAGAAATAATATGATGAATATAATTGTGAGTGTTTTTTTAATGACACTGTCGCAGAGGTCCTGCTCCTGAACCAGCCTAATTAATGGGTTAGGACAGATCCTCTAGGTTTCCCCATTTAATGAACCCCGCTGACTGCCAAAGTGTGGAGCGTGGGGGTGACGGCCATAGTGGGACTGGGGCAGTGCCAGACCTGTAAGTGACCTGTCTTATTTCTGATGTAAATGTCATATCCTGGCCAAGAATCGAATGCTCTGATGTTTACTCGATGAATATTCATTTTAAGCTACAATGAGCTTATATTTATGTTATAGACCCCCCCCAATGGTGCCTTTGCAAATGAGGGCTATTACCTTTAACCTAAAAGAGCCCTAAAAGTGTTGCATTGTTTATCTCTAGTTTGTGTGTGTGTCTGTGTGTCCTTTCAAACGTGTATCTGTGGATGTAAGTGTGTATGTACGTGTGGATGGATGTATGTGTGCATGTATGTTTGGATGTGTACATGTATGTCTGTGTGAATGGATGTGTGGATGTGTGTGAACGGATTTATGTGTGTATGTATGTGTGTGTTTGCATGCATGGAAGTGTGCGTATGGATGGATGTGTGTGAGGATGTGCGTATGTGTGGATCGGTGGGTGGATTGTCGCAGTCATTCACCAGCACGCCATTATCATAAGTAATTCACTCATTGTTTAAATAATTTGACCAAATAAACAGTGAAACGATCCACATTAAAATAAAACTTTATATAATCATTTTTTTCCACAATTTATTTTGTCTACATTACATCTGATCTTCATCTGAATATTCTTCATCTGATTCAAAGTCTTTTGCAGTAATAGAGTTTCTGCAGTCAACACACTTACATAAATCTGTACATGGCACACCATGCCGTTAACATGAGCATCTTCCTTTCCCTGCACTTGATTTCTCACAGTTTGTTTTCTTGCACGAACAGTATGTTAATTCTAGCAAGGTGTTTCGGGCTGGAGGCAGATCACCCCAGTCAATGTCCAATTCACCACCTACAATTTTCCACCCATGTCCCTTTGGACTGGGAATTTGTGGAAACTGTTCCAGACATTTTAAATGTATAGCAGCCTGGTAATTTGCTCTCAGGACATGCTTTCTGAGTGAGTCTGCGGTGGGTGGAAGACGAGCCTCTGATTTTGTTAACATAAGGAACAGGTTGTATCTAGCTTCATCTACTTTCACACAGCCCTGCCCATATAACTTGCAAACAAATTTCTCTACACCTTTCACCAATTCATCACTGACTGTGAATGAGCTTCCCATTTCATGAAAGGTGGCCTGGGTAGCTGTGTCACTTGCAAGCAACTTGAAGGCATTGGATTTGGATTTTCCATGAAATGAGCTAACTGAATCGCAGCCTGTGAAACAGTGCAAAGATATCAAAGCTTTGGTGACAACTGGTCCCAGATATGAGCTAATCTTTGATAGACTCATACTCCTTCTATTGTTGCCTTTTCCAGTGTGCAATAATAAGTCTGCTCCAATATGTTGTGACACAGCGACTCCAATCACAAACACATCTGTGTCAGGACTCCTGATTAGGATTGGGTATCTAGCTGGATCTGTTGAAGTTGATGGTTGATGACTAGCAGCATACTGACAATGAAGGAAAAGACAAGCGTCTGCTTCTTCATGGTTGCACTCCATCATGGTTGCACTCTGGTACCAAGCGAGCACTCATTTGCCCATTGTCATCTGTCAACTCGTGACACTCCCCATCATGAGCAACAAACACGCATTCTTCAGGCATGCAGATGGTTTGTTCTGCCAAGTCTGAAAAAGGAACCTGATAAGCTCTGATTTGTTGTCACCACATGCAAGAAATGTTTTCCATTGGTGAGGTACTTGCTGGTCTCCACTGTATATTTTGGTGATTAAGCTTCCAGCAACGGAGCGTCTCCCTCTCTCAGCATTCTTGATGCTATCTTTCCTGTAAGTATCAACAACAAAGTGGATAACATTACTATGGACACCGAGGGCCAACTCAACCAGTTGTTTCAGAAGGTGATCAGCTAGCTTGCCAAATGTTGAAGGAATACTTCTCAAGGACAGTTCTTGCACCATAGCCATGCCGTCTACAATCCAGATGGTCCCTGGCAGAATGTCAACTTGGGGAGATGGTTGTACTTGCGATTCAATGTAGTGCAGCAAGGATGATTTTGTTGTATTGTTAAGTGATCCATCTGGATGTGCAAGTGAGAGAGGAAGAGGGCCCAAGTTGTATGTCAGCATGTTACGGACATCAAGCTTCCGTACATTAGCAATGATCACTTGTCTGTGGAACATTCTGTCAGCCTTTCCACTTCCTTTCCTTTGATTTTAGACTGAGTTGACTTATTCATTGACTGGAAAGTCTTTGTTTTCTCCTTCTTTAGCGGCTTGAACATATCTTCACTGCCCTGGAGACGATGTTTGCAGTATGTGATGAAAGCTGCATCTCCCTTCTCCCACGCAATGATGTAAGCCTCAGTTACATCCTTGGAAGCAACACATCCAGATGCTATGTGGACCAATTGGTCTTGGATGTCCTCAAAGGGATTAATGGTAGACTCAAGGACAGATATAACCTTGCAGACATCCTCTTCATCCCTCTTTATTCATGACTGCTGCAAGTCCTTGCGACCCCTTGTCATCTGGTCTTTTCCTGCCATCTCCTGGAAATAGCGGCTCTTTCGGGCTGTGACAAAATCCATCTTGAGACAGCTCCTTTGCGAGTTGAGAATCCCACTATGCCTCCTTTTGTTTTTGTTTCTCGGTTGCAGGTCTGCTCTATGGCTTGATCACATGCTACTTGATCAGCCTGCCTCTGTACAGCAAAATGACCTTTCATGAACTCTTGGTGGACAGCAGGATGAGATGATGGGAGGTCACACATCTCAAGCCAATAGGCTGGCAGGTAACGGGCATAGTTCATGTGATCGTAGGCAAACAACCATGGAATAAATGACCTCATCGCTGAGAGATGCAAGTCCCACTTCCCTTCTCTGGTTGCTCTGAGGAACAGTAGCATCACTTCTACCATCTCAATGTAAGAAGACCATACATTGAATGTTGGATTATTCACCCGACTGTTGACAAACTCATCATACATTGTAGTCATCTTCTGAAATTCATCTGACGATACAAGTTCTGTGAAAGCCTCTTTTGGAAAGGATGCATTCAGTTTGCTCATCAATGTTTGTGCTTGGTGTTTATCCTCTTCTGTAAGGGATTCAAGGAAGCTCTGCCAGCGGACGCGTTCCATTGCTTCCACCACACACTTGTGCATGCGGACACTTCGATTGTAGTGATGCCCGTTCATTGCGCCATTCAAAGATCCCAGTGCCACGATCCCTGCTTCTATCATCAAGTTCTCAAGACCTGCATCTCTGAATCGTTTACCGATACAAGCTAACATGGTTAAAGAAGTGTGAAAGGCACCAAGACGGAAAACTATCCGATCAGAAAATCTCTCATTACTCCATCTGATCTGCTGTGCTTTAGAGTATACGGCTTGATCAATCACTACAACCACCTGTTCTTGCTTCAAGGCATGGGCAATTTCAAGAGACTTCTCAAGAACGGTGAAGACAGTGTCATACTCAGTTGGACTGGCATCTATAATTGGTAGATAGCTGATGTTACACATTCCTGGAATATCATTCTGTAGAAGAGTGTTGCAGCCTGTCCATCCAGGGAAGATCCTCTCAGATGAATCCACCAATTTCATCACACGAAGAGCCAGGTCAAGTATTCTTGCAGAACTTTGGACTGATCGATAATGTCTGTCCACAAGATCAACCTTATTGCCGTAAGCTTTTGGTCCAATTTTTTTGCTCCCAAGATATTTCTTGATGTTAGGAGATGGCGGCTGGACAAATCGTCGTCTATCTCTTGCACTGGGCACAGGCTGCGATGACTGGGTTGATTCACAGGTGGTAGATGGGCTCCACTGAAGAAGAATGCCATTCGTATTGTGTGTGGTTCCCTTTCCACTGATTGTTTCTTCCCCGAAATCATTGTTGTCCCATACAAACGTGGTGAAGGTTGTTTGAGCCTCAGCTGGAAGTAGGCCAATCCCCTGTTCTATCTGCCTCTTTGCCAATGTAGTGCCATGTTCTAAGGTAAATGAATTTGATGAACGGAAGTACACAAAAATGCTGGAGAAACTCAGCGGGTGCAGCAGCATCTATGGAGCGAAGGAAATAGGCGACGTTTCGGGCCGAAACCCTTCTTCAGACTGATGGGGGGTGGGGGGGAGAAGGAAGGAAAAAGGGAGGAGGAGGAGCCCGAGGGCGGGGGGATGGGAGGAGACAGCTCGAGGGTTAAGGAAGGGGAGGAGACAGCAAGGGCTAGCAAAACTGGGAGAATTCAACGTTCATGCCATCCGGACGCAAGCAACCCAGGCGGAATATGAGGTGCTGTTCCTCCAATTTCCGGTGTTGCTCACTCTGGCAATGGAGGAGACCCAGGACAGAGAGGTCGGATTGGGAATGGGAGGGGGAGTTGAAGTGCTGAGCCACCGGGAGTTCAGGTAGGTTATTGCGGACTGAGCGGAGGTGTTCGGCGAAACGATCGCCCAACCTCCGCTTAGTCTCCCCGATGTAAATCAGCTGACATCTAGAGCAGCGGATGCAGTAGATGAGGTTGGAGGAGATACAGGTGAACCTTTGTCGCACCTGGAACGACTGCTTGGATCCTTGAATGGAGTCGAGGGGGGTAGGTGAAGGGACTGGTGTTGCATTTCTTGCGGTTGCAACGGAAAGTGCCCGGGGAGGGGGTGGTACGGGAGGGAAGGGAAGAATTGACAAGGGAGTTGCGGAGGGAGCGGTCTTTGCGGAAGGCAGACATAGGGGGAGATGGGAAGGTGTGGCGAGTGGTGGGGTCACGTTGGAGGTGGCGGAAATGGCGGAGGATTATTTGTTGTATTTGCCGGCTGGTGGGGTGAAAGGTGAGGACTAGGGGGACTCTGCCCTTGTTGCGAGTGCGGGGATGGGGAGAGAGAGCAGTGTTGCGGGGTATGGATGAGACCCTGGTGCGAGCCTCATCTATGGTGGCGGAGGGGAATGCCCGTTCCCTGAAGAACAAGGACATTTCCGACATTTTCCACACCAGGGCATCGGAAATGTCCTTGTTCTTCAGGGAACGGGGATTCCCCTCCGCCACCATAGATGAGGCTCGCACCAGGGTCTCATCCATACCCCGCAACACTGCTCTCTCTCCCCATCCCCGCGATGTGTAGCTTGGGAAAGTGTTAAAGCCCTGTCCCACTGTACGAGTTCATTCAAAGAGTTCTCCCGAGTTTGCCCTGATTCGAACTAGGAGATTTACGGTAATGACCGCTCGTCGGTACTCGAGGCTCTCGTGGTCATTTTTCACATGTTGAAAAATCTTCACGAGTCTTCCCGAGCTTACCTGCCATTAGCGAGTCTTCCCGAGTACCTGCCGTTAGCGTTACGAGCCGCTAAGAGACGTCCCCGAGCTCCGACGTACCCGCTACGTTCATTCTCCGTGCTTACCACGAGTTTGATTTTTTTTAAAAACTCGGGAGAGCTCTTGAATGAACTCGCATCGTGGGGCAGGGCCATTAGAAATAGAAATCTACGGCCACCACCTTACTCCTCTTGCGATCCCCGAGCTTCAGATGCACGATGTGTAGCTTGTGAACGGAATAGACAATCAAATTCTGTAGTACAGGATTCTTTAAACCCGACCGCTCCATTAATAATAGATAGTCCGAGATTTCACAGTACCAGAAGCCAAATGAAAAAGAAAACTCAAGTAGTTACGGACAAAGAAGGTAGAGGAAGGATATAGAAACCAGGGTATTCTTGCGAGCTTAAACCTAGACGAGTTGAACGAGTAGCGAGAGAAGAGAAGTCATTTAGAAAGTACCGTGAACCCCCATGTGAGGGGGAAGATACATCTGGGGATGAGACAACAAAGAAACTGACATAGATCTTGATATGGCAGAAAGTACAAAATTTAAACAAACAACCTGTAGACGGTTCCCTGTTAGGGAAATGCCTAATCCTTCTTTTGATCCGGCCAATGCAGTGAGTGCAAATAATCCCCATGCAATAAGAGTCTATACGCCATGGAAGCCCAACGAGATGATGGCCATTTTGTCAAATACCCGATCGTAGAAAATCACCTAAGAACTACAATGCGTGTATATCACACAGAATCCCGAGATTTATGGGCTGTGATCCAGCAGATAATTACCCCAAGCGAACACACCAGGTTCCTAACAATTCTAGGACATCCGCCGCACGAAGTTCTAGCAAATATAAAGCGGACAATAGTGCAAGAGAAGAAGATGTTTTAATGGCCCTTGCGAACACTAATCAAAAGCCGATTGACAGCCAGAATCCTAGATATGACCAAAAAAGGGAGTGGGAGGAATGAAGAGCTGGGAGCCTTCTTTAAACCACATGAAGGACAGGATTGGGAGGTGGAAGTGTTGGCACTAGTTGAGGGAAAAGAGGGAGCTGCCAAATATACCAAAGTACCAGCACAATTATGGAAAAGAACTGCAGGAGTTGCTCCTCACATTACTCTAAAGGTGAACTACCCAGCAAGAGCCAAATACCTAGGAACGATGGTATGAAAGGCAATCACCATGGCAGACCCCAATAATTACCACAAGCAAAATTTGTCTAATCAATAAGTTGTTGAATTTTATCAGGCCCCAAAGACAGTTGTTACCCGCTTACATCATCATCTAGGGAGTGAGGTATGCGAGTATGTGGACCCTCAAGTGTGGGCGGAGGACATAGCTCAGGTAGGATGCGTGAACATCAGTCCCATCCAAGTCGCACTCCAGAAAGGGGTAACACTTACTTCAATACAACAATATCCACTAAAATTATAGGCCATTGGCAGCATTGACAAATTAATTTGGGGTTTGCTGGAACGGAATACTGGTGAAGTGCCAATCGATTTGTAACACCCCTATTCTTGCCATTCCAAAACCAGGAAAGGAGGGCCAATATAGACTTGTGCAAGATCTGAGAGAAATCAACTTGTGTTGTGGAACCGCTCCATGCCCTTGTGCCAAACCCTGCCCATATCCTAGCCCAAATACCGGCTGAAGCAAAAATCTTTTCAATAGTCGACTTGCAACATGCATTTTTTTCTCTGCCTCTTCACGAAGACAGCCAATATTGGTTTGCTTTCACATATAGGGGCCAACAATACACCTGGACCAGATTGCCTCAAGGGTTTATCAATTTGCCTACTTTATTTTCCAGGTGTCTACAAGACCAATTAAGTACTTTAAAATTCAAAATGAATTCAACATTAATGCAGTATGTCGATGATTTATTAGTGGCCAGCAAAAACAAATCCAGTAATCGAAAAGATACTGCACAACTACTAAACCATCTAGCTGATTTAGGATATGTAGTCTCCCAGTCAAAAGTACTGATGGCCCAGGAGAAAGTAAAATTTTTAGGGATTATAATTTCGGCAACCAAAAGCAGTATCAAGAAAAGCAGACTTGAACCCATCTGTGAATTCCCAATTCCAAAAGAAGCAAAACAAATGAGGCAATGGCTTGGCATGGTCAATTATTGTAGACCTTGGATCCCTAACACAGCTCTGGAAACCAAGGAGCTAACAGCCTATACCAGCAAGGAGGGTGAATTTAAATTAACAAAGAAAGCACAAGAGGCCTTTGAAAACTTAAAAAGATCACCGATGCAAACCCCGGCGTTGGGAAGACCATTATACGATCGACCTTTCCAGCTCTATTGCACCATTTTATCTGAATGTGCAACTTCGGTTCTGACTCAAAAACATGGGGATAGACATAGACCAGTCGCTTATTACTCCTCTAAATTAGATCTGGTAGCCAGGGGACATCCACTTTGCCCTCAAATTTTAACTGCAATATATAATAGAAACATAGAAAATAGGTGCAGGAGTAGGCCATTCGGCCCTTCGAGCCTGCACCGCCATTCAATATGATCATGGCTGATCATCCAACTCAGTATCCCCTACCTGCCTTCTCTCCATACCCCCTGATCCCTCTAGCCACAAGGGCCACATCTACCTCCCTCTTAAATATAGCCAATGTTTACAATCAACTGCTAATTTGACCCTCCAGCATGAGATTGCATTATACAGCTCACATTCATTATAGGCATTGTTGGGGCAGCTTCAAACCCAGCACTTAACAATGGCCCGCCAAAATCAGTATGAGATCTATCTTTTGAACAACCCAAAACTTAAATTCAGTCATTGTACATTGATTAACCCAGCTTCTTGTTTCACCCCCAGAAGAGCAATCTGAAGCAGGACATGACTGTCTATTTGTCATAGAGGAGGAAACATCTGTAAGAGAGGACTTGAGGGATGCACCCATAGAGGACTCTGACATAATATGTGGATGGGAGCTCATTTATTGGCCAGTGGGGTGAGAGATTGTCTGGGTATGCAATTGTTGGCCAAGCAGAGGCAATGATCGAACCCGCGTTGGTTTAGGTATCGTATAGGGGAATTTGCTGTTTGTTACAAAAATAAAGTTTAGTTGGTCCAGTGCTTGAACCAGTGTTTTTTACTGAACTAGACTAAGGGGGGGGGGGGGGGGGGGGGTTAAGCTTTGGGATTGTATTTACAATATTGCAGTACAAAAGTTACAACCCACTCCGGATTATTAGCTGTCCCATGATATTGCTTGTCAGGGACCTTTGGGCACATCGCTAGCTGCAGCCCTTATTGCTTTTCTCTGGAATACCAGAGATTATGGAGCGACCTGATAGAAGTACAGGTATATAAAATAATAAGAAGCATGGATAGGGTAGACTTGTCAGAATTGTTTATCCCAGGATGGGAGGGCATTGCTTTAAGATGAGAGGAGCAAAGTCAGGATGACTAGTGCCTGGAAGGCATTGAATTTGAATTTGATTCCTTTATTGTCATTCAGACCTTTCGGTCTGAACGAAATTACGTTGCCTGCAGTCATACACAGTAACAATAAATAACAAAACATACAATAAACACAAATTAACATCCACCACAGTGAGTTCACCAAGCACCTCCTCACTGTGATGGAGGCAAAAGTCTTAGTCTCTGTCTCTTCCCTCCTTGTTCTCCCTCTGCGCTGAGGCGATCGATCCAGGCCGAAGATGCCGCTCTCCAGTCCAGCGGACCTCCGTGGTGATGTCGCCACTGCCGAAAGTCGGAACGCCGTCTCCGTTCCGAGTCCCGCTGCATCAGCTCCGAGTCACGCAGCCACAGCTCCGAGTCCCGCAGCCTCAGCTCCGAGTCCCGCTGCAACAGCTCCGAGTCCCGCAGCCACAGCTCCGAGCCCCTCTGCATCAGCTCCGAGCCCCGCTGCAACAGCTCCGAGTCCCGCTGCCCCAGCTCCGAGTCCCGCAGCCTCAGCTCCGGGCCGCTGCATCAGCTCCGAGTCCCGCTGCAACAGCTCCGAGTCCCGCTGCCCCAGCTCTGAGCCCCGCAGCTCCGAGCCCCGCAGCCCCAGCTCCGGGCCGCTGCATCAGCTCCGAGTCCCGCAGCCCCAGCTCCGGGCCGCTGCATCAGCTCCGAGTCCCGCTGCCACAGCTCCGAGTCCCGCAGTCTCAGCTCCGGGCCGCTGCCGAAAGCTGGAACGCCGCATCAGCGAGTCGGGCCACCGCTGCCAGGGTAGTGATTGCACTTGGTCAACTGCACTTCCGTCTTTTTTTTCCTCCCAATCTTTTCACTTGAAACCTGATGTGAAAGATGGCACTGCTTCAATGTCAAGTTTATACATCAATTGTGTTTCTAAAATGTGGCTTTTTTTTAAACCATTGCTGTGTTGCCTGAATAACAAATATATTTTCAATATGGTGACCACTGTTAGAAAAGTTAGAGCTTAACTTATTTATTTTCCAAACAAAAGCATTGAAGCACTGCTATGTAGTTTGAAGATAATTCACGTTGTTAAATAGTTGAATTGTTTTGTGACAAATGACTGTTTTTTTCCATTCATTCGAGAAAGCTTTTATTTTTCTTCATTTACTTTTGTTTAAACATTTTTGTATTGTGAATTTGTGTGCAATTTCTTCTTTCATTTATTATTTCTCGGATAAATTTTTTTTGAAAGATTGTAACTTTGAAATGTAGGACATCTTAATATTACATTTGTTCACATCAAATTTAAAATCATTTGCTTGTGTTAGTCTCAGAATATATCCAATGGACCTTTTGTTAGTGTCGAAAGTTGGAGTTAACTCATTTCTGAATATCCAAAAAGGTGCAAGCTTAATATAAGGCTGGAATGTTGCTTAGAAAGAACTTTGGAAGAGAAGTAATTTTACATTTTCTTGAAATATTGCATTTGTCATTTCTGATCAAATTCCTCATGTAGTTCAAAAAAATTAATTAAGGCAATGTTGCTTTGAGGCAAATTCTGTGTGAATATTTTAATTTTTTAAGTGCTTTCAGATTTCTTCCTGCTATTGGTGGTGCTGTGTTGATTGAAATGTATCAATATAATTACAATAGGGGTTATATCAGCCTATTTGAACAAAAACAATTATTAGTATGAATGGACGTCCATTTATCTTTTATCTGTGCAAATGTTGATACTGACATTTTTTGTATTCATTTATTTTAATCTATTTCAATTACTAAATAGTATACAATTTGCAGAGATTCCAAATATCTTTAGAGAAATTTTGTTTTTTAATATCTACAGGCAGCAAGAATTATAGCAAAGCTGGCTGCTTGGGGCCGTGAATTGATGGAAGGAAGTGATCTGAACTATTATTTCAATTGGATTAAAACTCAGTTGAGTTCCCAGGTAACCTTTTTTTAAAAATCTGCATTTCAATTAAACCATTTTCGGAATAATATCTATGATGTGAGCAGCAGAAAGGCCAGTGTAATTATACTCAGAATTTAAAGATGCTTAAGTAAGTGGACCGAGTGACAACGCTGCTATAAGATACTACTGATACAATCAGAGAATTAGATGGCATTGAATTGAATTTTATTTTTGTCATTCAGACCTTTCGGTCTGAACGAAATGTTGTTGCCTAAGCATAAGGCTTATACAGATTCTGCAGAGTATAACATTCTTAACCATTGTAGGATAATTTCATATTTCATTAAGCTTATCTTGTTCTGTCTTTGACAGTAATAGATTCGTAATATTCCGGAGTATGGTAAAATGTTATATTTGGAGGTCAGAAATGACCATGTTTAACTTGAGTAAAGGAAATTGCAGTAGATTGGGGATATGGTTGGTTAAACTGGTCAGGTCCAATAGACTAGCAGGAAAGGAGTGGTAATTCAGCAAGCCTTCCAAAAATTAATCTCAGTAAAGCAGATAGATTGTAAGGGAGAGATCAACCAATCATGGCAGAAAGTTAAGGAAATTGAAGGAGAAATCACGAAAAGGAGACAAAAGTTAGAAATAGATCTAAAGATTGTGATAAATTCAGAATAGAGCAAAGAAATGGAATAAATGGCATTGTGAAAGAAAATATATTGAAGACAAACTGGCAAGGAATATAAAAATGGACAAGAAAAGTTTCTTTAAGTATACAAAAGAGAAGTCCAAATGAACATTGTCCCTTTAGAGAATGAGGCTGGGCAAATTGTTAGGGGAAGAAAGGATTTGTCTTATTGTAGAAAATACTGTCACCAATCCCATTAATACTGAGTAATATTGGAGAGGAATTAAATATGATCATTAGTGAATTGTTATTCAGGTTTGAAGGCTGATTAAGCCAATGGCTTGCATTCTGAGATCTTAAAAAACTAGTCAACAAAAGTGCTTCATTTAAGATTTTTCTGAAATTGTTGATTCTAGAAAACTGATTTATTCAAAATGCAAGACAAAAACGTAGGACAATTGTTGGATAAATGTTAAATTTGCAGTATCTAATATGAAAGCTTATATTTGGAAAATTAATTGGTCTAATCCATTGTCAAGGATTTACTTAATGCGCAGATGTAAAGGCTAAGTCATGCCTTGCAAATCTAATTTCATTTTTTTTTAAAAAAGGGATGTTTATGGATTAACTTTGTATGAACTTGTAGAAAGCATTATTATTAGCTAAAGCATTAAAGCTTTAGATTAATAGCTAAAGCTGAACACAATTATTAAACTGGTTCAGAAAGTGGCTGCACAGAGAAGACAGAATGGTATGATGAGCAAGTAGTTTAATTGGCAGATTGTAATTAATGTGCAAGAGTTTGTGAGGTCGAAACATTTTACTAGCCAAACAAGGCAATAATCAAAGTTAAATATCTAAATTGAATAGCATCACACAGAGTAGATTGACCTATCGATGGGAATTAATTTTGATAAAGATGTAATAGCTACTTTCGTCTTAAAAGCATGGAACAAAGTGCTTCATTTGCAGCCAAAGGCTATAACAGCAGAGGTCCAAACAATTATGGGTGACTATAATTAAAATATAGGTAAAATATAAAAATTTGAATGGGGATGGCATACAAGCCTTGTATCTAAAGATAGAAAAACGAGGAAGTAGAAGTGATGCACAACTTCACAACCCTTGGTTAATCATAGTCTACTACTGTGAGTAGTTAAGTTTGCCTTTGTTTAAGAAAAAATACATTCATCTTGGAGATAATTGACCAGAGTAGACCAAAGGTTATTTGTGTGGAGAGATTATGAAAATGGGGTTAGACACAAAATGCTGGAGTAACTCAGTGGGTTAGGCAGCATCTCTGGAGAGAAGGAAAGATTTACATTTTGGGTCTAGAGATGCTGCCTAGGGCTCTGCTTCCTCGAATGGAGGATTAGAAAATTATTTTGTTTACTGATCAGGTTTTAAGAGGATCTGATAAGGTAGCTGAGAGAGAAATTATTTCCACTGGTTGCAGATTACAAATTAGAGCCAGGCTTTTCAGAAGTGGAGCAGGGATCTGTTCGTTCGTAAAATATGGAAATAGGAGTTTGAAACTACCTGGCAGACAGCAAATGCTAATGGGGTTATCAGCAAATGTTTTGTTAAATAGCACGTGAAGATAAATTATCTCCTACTATAATCTACTCTTTCCTGCATTACTAATTTTTTTGACATATCTTTTCTACACAGGGTGAATGGTTTTCTGCTTTCAGGTCTTCTGCTTCTAGTGATCTTTTTGAAAAATAATAGTTTCCTCTTCAATCTTTTGTCAGCAAATACAGTGTTTCTTTCTCTCAACCAGTCATTTTCCTCCCCCCTTTGTTCCCAATTCATTTATTTTAACGCCATCACTGATTAACATGTCTTCACCATCTTCTCCCCACTGAAACTATAATAGCATGTCAGTCGGCCTTTTTTTAATTTCAAATTTCCAGCATCTGCAGTCTTTTGCTTTTTGGTTAATTAATTTGTGTGCTTTATGATATTTAGTATTTTTAATTAATTTTTTGTAGTCTTTCCATAGTATGATTTGTGAATATATTTTTTTAAATTTAAGTGTCAGATGTTTTTACAAACATTATAACTTTGAAAATGTTGTCACCTGCTAAATCTATGGGTAAGGTCAGGGCCGGATTTAGATGAAGAGAGGCCCTAAGCTGTTCCACTTGTGAGGCCCCTCCCAATCCCCCACCCCCACGACTAGAGGAAGATGGTCCACCAGATTGACCACCGATTTGCAGCCAAGCGTGGCCAATGAGATAAGGGGCTGGAAAGCCGCGCTTTTTATTTATTTATTTATTTACTGCCAGGGCTAGTGTCGAGTTATTGGCTTAAAACACTATTATTCTGAAATGGAGGGCAAGGAAAATTACTGGAGAGTTTTTTAGAGACTACAGTGCGTTGTGTTTTCTCTGTTGTCAGCCGGGCAACCTTGGCAGCTTTTTAAGTTGCCAAATGACAGTTTAGGTGCCCATTTAAGACGGCTTCCATGACGCGTGCGATAATGTGCTCAGACGAAATGCGTAGTTACCAGTCGGAATTATGCTCAATGAAGCATTCACATATTATTTCTGCTTCAAATAAAGTCACAAACTAAACATATTCACCAATCAAGACATAATATATACCACAATGACATGCAGCAAAATTATAATACAGTATCTCAACTCTTTTTACACATTGCAATTAATGCAATTTCTATTATTTCTTTCCACTTCCAAACAAAAATGTGGTTGGATTATTCAGTGTATGATCAACCTCGGTGAGGCCAAACGCAGGCTTGGCGATCGCTTCGCACAACACCTCCACTCAGTTCGCAATAACCAACCTGATCTCCCGGTGGCTCAACACTTCAACTCCCCTTCCCATTCCGAAACCGACCTTTCTGTCCTGGGCCTCCTCCATGGCCAGAGTGAGGCCCACCGCATATTGGAGGAGCAGCACCTCATATTTGCTTGGGTAGTTTACATCCCAGCGGTATGAACATTGGCTTCTCTAATTTCAGATATTCCTTGTTTTCTCCCTCCTTTCTCCCTCCTTCCCCTCCCATTCCAAGCTCTCCCGCAGCCTACTTTCTCCGCCTCTTCCTTTCTTTTTCGTGTCCACCCCCCCCCCCCCCCCTTCTCCCCGACATCAATCTGAAGAAGGGTCTCGACCCGAAACGTCGTCTATTCCTTCGCTCCATAGATGCTGCCTTACCCGCTGATTTTCTCCAGCTTTTTTGTCTACCAATGGGATCTAACCACTGGCCACATCTTCCCATCTCCTCCCCTGTTGGCTTTCCGCAGGCTTTCCGTAACTCCCTGGTCAATTCGTCCCTTCCCACCCGAACCACCCCCTCTCCTGGCACTTTCCCTTGCAACTGCAGGAAATGCTACACTTGTCGCTTTACCTCCTCCCTTGACTCCATTCAAGGACTCAAGCAGTCTTTCCAGGTGCGGCAAAGGTTCACCTGCACCTCCTCCAACCTCATCTATTGCATCCACTGCTCGAGGTGTCAGCTGCTCTACATCGGTGAGACCAGGTGTAGGCTTGGCGATCGCTTCGCCCAACACTTCCGCTTGGTCCGCAATAACCAACCTGATCTCCCAGTGGCTCAGCACTTCAACTCCCCCTCCCATTCCGAATCCGACCTTTCTGTCCTTGATCCACTTCCATGGCCAGAGTGAGGCCCACCGTAAATTGGAGGAGCAGCACCTCATATTTCGCTTGAGCAGTTTACACCCCAGCGGTATGAACATTGACTTCTTCAATTTCAGGTAATCGCTGCTTTCTCCTCCCCTTGCCAACTCTCCCTCAGCCCACTGTCTCCGCCTCTTCCTTTCTTCTTCCCGTCCCCCCCACCCTCACATCAGTCTGAAGAAGGGTCTCGACCCGAAACGTCGCCTATTTCCTTCGCTCCATAGATGCTGCCTCACCCGCTGAGTTTCTCCAGCATTTTTGTCTACCCATTCACACAAGTTCTGTTATCCCACTTTCCTCACCCACTCCCTATACATTAGGGGCAATTTTACAGAGACAAGTTAACCTATGAAGCCAATGCGTCTTTGCGATGTGGGAGGAAACCCACACGCTTGCAGGGAGAATGTGCAAATTCAACACAGTGCCCGAGGACAGGATCGAACACAGATCTCTGGCGTGTGAGGCAGCAAGTCTACCAGCTGTGCCACTATATTTTGTTTTCCAACACACAAAAAATTATACGTTGATAACTTTGGTTACTAAAAAAATGAAAATATCCATTTTCAGTTTTAAATCTCCAAGTAACGCTATGTCCCCCTTTACAGCTACTGTATGTTTTAATTAAGTTCAAGACTATGGGGCAGTACATTGGCCATAAAGTTGCTGCCTAAAAGTGCCAGAGACCCGGAATTGATCCTGAATATGGGTGCTATCTGTATGGAGTTTGCTCCTTTTCCCTTTGATCGCGTGGGTTTTCTCCGGGTGCTCTTGTTTCCTTCCACATTCGAAAGGTGTGCAAAAACCTATTTCAGACCCAACCCAAAACATAATATTTTCCTTTTGTCCAATGATTCTGTCTGACCTGTTGAGTTACTCTAGCTTTTTGTGTCTATCTTCAGTTTAAACCAGCATCTGCAGTTCCTTCCTACACACGCGATAGAACTTTATTAATACTAGGAGGGAAATTGTGTGTGTGTGTGTGTGGGTATATATATTATACACACACACACATATATATATATATAGTTATATATTCATATATAAATATACACCGTTTTGTTTTCTCGTTTATAACATTGTTTACAGAGTACTATGTTTACATAGTCTGTTGTGCTGAAGTAAGGATTTCATTGTTCTAAGTGGGACGTGAGAGAGTAAAACACTCTTGACTCTTGACTTACTCCGCTAATGTGTGGGATAGAACTAGTGTACAGGTGATCGGTGGTCGGCGTGGACTCGGTGGGCCGAAGGTCCAGTACACCTCAGGGCACAGTACTTGGCCCACACCTATTTTTGCTTTACATAAATGACATCCATGAAAAAGCCGCAAGTAGGACCAGACTTTTCGCTGATGGTTGTTTGCTGTACCGTCCAATTAAGTCAGCTGATGATGAAGATGATCTCCAAAAGGATCTCGATACTATGGTTGAGTGGTCACAACAATGGGGCATGCAGTTCAACCCTTCCAAATGTGAAACTATGCGTGGCACCAGAAAGAGGAATCCAGGTGAAACATCTTACAATATACTTGGTGCTACCCTTGAAGAATCCAAACAAACCAAGTATCTTGGCATCAAATTGCAGAATGATCTGCTTTGGAATGGTCAGACTCATCATGTAACGGTGAAAGCAACAGGTGTCCTAAACTTTCTGAGGCGCAACTTTCATCATTGTTCAACTTCTGTCAAGGAGAAGCTATACTTCACCCTCATTAGACCTCATTTGGACTACGCAGTTGCAGCGTGGGACCCATACACAAAGAAAAACATTTCTTCCATCGAACGTGTCCAAAGACAGGCAGCTCGATTTGTTACTAACACCTATGAGAGAGAAGCGAGTGTTACCAAACTTCTGAATTCTCTGGGGTGGAACCCTCTCCAAGACAGACGTGAAGCTCACCGTTTGACCTGTTTTTACAAAATGTTAAATGGTCAGCTCGACATAGACTACAAGACCTACACCAAAACCCAAACCAATTAGGAGCAGACGAGGGCATTCGATCCAATTTGTGATCCCAGCTAGAAAGACAGATGTATACAGCAATTCGTTCTTCCCCCGCACAATTAAAGCATGGAATAATCTCCACCCAACTATAGTTAGTTGGATGCAACTAAATTTAAAGTAGCTCTTTCTTCCCAATAACCCTTTCTGGCTTAAGCCCTCCCTTCACCACCTCCAGTTTAAATTCCATTTGGAATATTTTGGAGGACCAAGAACCAAGGGCCTGTTTCCACGCTGTATCTTTAAATTAAACTAAAAACACTAAAACCAGAGGGAGTCTAAAGAAGGGTCTCTAACCGAAACGTCACCCAATTTCTTCTATCCAGAGTTGCTGGCTGCTCCATGGAGTTCCCCCGCACAATTAAAGCATGGAATAGTCATCACCCTCCCCACTATTATTTGCTCTTGCAATCGAACCCCTAGCAGAAAGCGTTAGAAACCATCCAGGAATATTTGGATACAATACTAGAGACACAAGGAATAAAATCTCCTTATATGCAGATGATATACTAATATATATTACAAAATTAGAAACTAGTATTCCAAACCTATTAAATCTAATAACTCAATTTGGTCAGTTTTCGGGATATAGTCATCACCCTACCATAGTTACCCAACCAGACGCAACTAAATTTAAGGTGGCTCTTTTTTCCCCAAGAACGCTTTTTTGCTTAAGTCCAAGTCAAGAGTCAAGAGAGTTTTATTGTCATGTGTCCCAGATAGGACAATGAAATTCTTGCTTGCTGCAGCACAACAGAATATGTAAACATAATACAGAACAGGAGATAAAAGTTCAGTGTGTTTATAAACCATAGACCATATCTATACACAATAAATAAACAGATAAAATGCAATAGTCTGTTATTGTTCAGCCCTCCACCACCTCCAGTTTAAATTCCATTTAGAATATTTATGGAGGACCAGGAAACCAGAAGCAAGAGTTACTCCAGGGAGTTACTCCAGATCCAGGGTCAGGGAGTAATTCTGCGTTGGTTTTCAGCGGTTGCGGCGAGGCGGCGATCGGACAGCAATGGCGGCCAGATCTCCCACTATTCAAAGCGAGGGAGAAAGTGCCCAGTGCCGACCAGTTGCCGTGGCAGTGCGCATGCGCAGGGCGGCCGGTGATGTGCTGGCCGTGGTTGCGCACATGTGCAAGGCAGCCTGCCATGCTGGCGGATGAGGAGCGAGCGGAGAGCCGGACATGGATACGGATGGCGGGCGGAGACAGAGAGTGACAGAGAGAGAGATAGAGAGGGGGGCCCCGCCCAGAGTTGAACGGCAGGTGTCCTGCCTTGGCCGGAGGCTCCCTAGATTTTGAGGCCCTAAGCTTCAGCCCCTGAAGCCTAGTGGTAAATCCGGCTCTGCGAGGCCACCGTGGATCTCGATGCCCTAAGCTTAAGCTTGTCAAGCTTATACGTAAATCCGGCCCTGGGTAAGGTGTATGTAAATCCTTTCTAGAGTGGGACTTGAGACTTATTAAATGTGCTGAGATAAGGTTGGAAAGGCCTTGAACATGAGCTGACCGTGAATTTGTCCAGCTAAGCGAGGTTATTGAAGTGATAGCTAACCCATGCTGGCCAAACAGAATTCAAACAGGGCAGCACAGTGGGGCAGCGGTAGAGTTGCTTCCTTACAGCAATGAGAGACATTGTGAAAGCAAGGATTCTAGGCTATAGAAAGAACCAAGTTGGTAGTAGATAGCACTTTGACCATAACGAACCTTTGAGTTGACGTGGCAAGTCACTTACAGGTGGTATACAGGATTACCATGATGAAAGCATTGCGACAGGTACAAGTTTCATTTTTTGTCATTGTGCACCATGTTTGCCGAGTGAATGATTCATTTTCATGAAGGTTGCCTTGTCCTTGGAGTTTTTGGTCTCACATTATTTTGTAAAATCGCATAATTACAAGTATTCATCCTTGTTGAAGTTGAAGTTTCAAAATGTTCCTTAAAGATCCTTGGTGTACATTTATTTCCTGTTGAAATCTTTTTTCTAACCCTCTTTAGTTTTAGGATAGCTTTGTATTGTTCTGCATAGTTCCATTTTCCCAGACATGCATTTCCAAGGAGGTTTTCACAGTCAATTAGATTAAGTATAGTCACAGTTTATTGACCGTAACAGTTTGAAACAGCAGTGTGCAACTATTATAGTGGTAAGATAATGATTGTATAATCGCTCAGTGCTAAAATTATAACAATGTTTTACTGAGTTTCAAAGTTTTTCCTATTTCAACAAGATTTTGTGTGATTTTTTTTTTTTTTTGCCTCATGACTTGAATGTAATGCTTGTTCTGACATTTCAGGATAGAATTTCCACTTTAACTAATTACATTTGTAACTTCCATGCATTATTTCCTATTTAGACAATGTCCACAAGTGGATCTGTTGTACTCACTGATAAATTCCCTTGCTCCAGTGTGGCTTTTTTAAATTAATTTATTTCATTGACTATTGCATGGTGCAAAAGTTTTATTTTATAACTCTTATGAATTAAAATAGCCTATGATTATCTCTGCAATAATGCAGTATATATTCATTTATTTTAAAATTGGGATTTATCATCTTTCAGTTGAAGTCTTAATGCATTTTCTGTTGGATTCCAATTTATACAAAACATGTCATTTTTATTTTCTTGTTAGAAGTTGCGTGCTGTAGGGTCTGAACCAGGAACTGTTTCTGCCAGTGAGGTAAGAAGAAGTGCAAAAATTGGGAATGGAAAGTTGCATATGTATAGCTTGCTGGTATTTTAGCACCATGCTGAGTATTGCATATATTCCTGGGCACCTTTTTTATATGGATACCTTTAGTTAATGGATTGGATTGGAATCTCATTTAGGATTTATAAATTCAATAATAAATCAAGTACTTTTTGAGTTTCACATAATGTTTTCTTTGAGTTATGTAAACCTTAAAAAAGCCTGAAATGCAGATTTTAATCGGAAACAATTCATTTTGGTCCACTTGGATCCCAGTGTTTGAATATCATGACTTTGAAAGTTTCATCATTGTGCTTAAATTCTAATTCCTGCTAATATGCACATCCCACAGTTCCACAACTCTTAGAATTTTTGTGTTCATTCAGTTCTAAATGTTTGCATCTATCAAACGTTCTTTATTCCATCAAATGTGTTATTTATTTTATAATCCTTGAATTCTCTCCTGAAATCACTCGTTATTTTCATAGCAGTCATAAAGTGATAGTTTGGAAACAGGCCTTCAGCCCACCAAGTACTTGCATCCCAATTATGCTGTTCATACACAAAGCACAAAGTGCTGGAGGAACTCAGCAGGACAGGCCAGCATTTGTGGAGGGAATAGACAGGTGATATTTCAGGTCAGGACTTTTCAGACTGGAAAAGTAGAAATGTAGAAGAGTCAAGCGTGTTTTATTGTCATATGTCCCGGATGGGACAATGAAATTCTTACTTGCTGCAGCACAACAGAATATGTGAATATGTACATAACGGGGGAAGAGAATAAAAAGAAAAAGTTCAATAAATTTCAAATATAGTGCAATAATAATATAGTATTTTGCAGTTCAGAGCTCAGTGCTTATTCGTTGTTGTGTTTAATGGCCTGATGGCTATAGGGAAGAAGCTGGACATTACAGTTTTCAGGCTCCTGTACCTTATTCCTGGTGGCAATGGTGAAATGAGTGTGTGGGCAGGATGGTGTGGGTCTTTGATGATATTGGCTGCGTTTTTGAAGCAGCGACTATGATAGATCCCTTCGACGGTGGGGAGGTCAAAGCCGGTGATGGACTGGGCAGTGGTCACAACTTTTTGTCGTCTTTTTCGCTCCTGGACGTTCAAGCTGCCGAACCAGGCCAGGATGCAACTAGTCAGAATGCTCTCTACCGTGCACCTGTAGAAGTTTAGGAGAATCCTCTTCGACATGCTGAATCTCCGTAATCTTCTCAGGAAGTAGAATCGCTGATGTGCCTTCTTCATAATTGCATCGGTGTGCTGGGTCCAGGAAAGATCTTCGGAGATATGCACACCCAGGAATTTGAAGTTATTGACTCTCGCCACCATCGTCCCGTTGATGTGAACAGGTTTGTGAGTCCCCATCCTTCCCCTACAAAAATCCACAATCAGTTCCTTGGTCGTACTAATGTTGAGAGCCAGGTTGTTGTGCTGGCACCATTTGGTCAGGCAGTCGATCTCACTTCTATACACTGACTCATCCCCATCCCCATCTGTGATTCGTCTGACAACCATGGTGTCTTCGGCGAACTTGATGATGGTGTTCGCACTATGTCAGGCTACACAGTCATGAGTATAGAGTGAGTAGAGCAGGGGGCTGAGCATGCAGCTTTGAGGTGCTCCCTTACCAATTATCACTGAGGATGAAGTGTTTCTGCCAATTCGAACAGACTGTGGTCTGTGGGTGAGGAAGTCGAGGATCCAATTATATAAACGTATATATTGACTCTCAGTCTGAAGAAGGGTCTTGACCAGAAACGTCGCCTATTCCTTTTCTCTAGAGGCTGCCTGACTCGCTGAGTTACTTCACCATTTTGTGTCTATCTTTACCTAGAGAGTTGTGAATTTGTGGAATTCTCTCCCACAGAAGGCCAATTCACTGGATGAATTTAAAAGAGAGTTAAATAGCGCTCTCGGGGCAGGCACGGGTTACTTATTGTGGATGATCAGCCATGATCACAATGAGTAGCAGTGCTGGCTCGAAGGGTTGAATGGTCTCCTCCTGCACTAATGTTCTATGTTTCTATGTTTAGTGTAAATGTTGATTGATTTAGTTTAGTTTAAAGATACAGTGCGGAAACAGGCCCTTCGGCCCACCGAGTCCACGCCGACCAGTGACTAGGGACAATTGACACTTATACCAAGTTAATTAACCTACAATCCTGTACGTCTTTGAAGTGTGGAGGCAACCAAAGATCTCGGAGAAAACCCACGCAGTCCGGGGAAGAAAGCACAAACTCCATCCAGACAGCACCCGTAGTCGGGATCGAACCCGGGGCTCAAGAGCGCAACTCTACCGCTGCGTTACCATGCCGCTCAATTATACTCATGCTACATTTATTTAATTATTTTGTTCTCCCCACTTTCTCATTAACTCCCTACAGCTTCTATCACTCACCTACTACTGAACGGACCTCTCACGAAAGGCCGCAGTGGGAGGATTGGGACTACATTCTTGGTTTATGAGGGATCCATTCAGTAGTCTGATATGAGTGGGGCAGAAACTGCTTCAGAATCTGGTGGTACATGCATTCATTTAATCCTTGGCGTGATCTTTGATTCCACCCTCTCCCTTGAGCCTCACAGCCGCCATGTCATTAAAACCTCCTTTCACCGCCGCAACATCGCCAAAATCAGGCCCTCTCTCACACCTCCCGCTGCTGAAAGACTCATCCATGCCTTCATCTCCCGACTGGACGACTGCAACTCACTTCTCCTTGGCATCAGCTCCACCTACATCAACCGACTCCAACTGGTCCAGAACGCAGCCGCCCGACTCATCACCCACACCAAATCCTGGCATCACATCACTCCAGTCCTCAAACAACTTCACTGGCTTCCCATCTCCCACCGGATCACCTACAAAATCCTGGTCCTCAGCCTACAAAGCCCTCCACCATCTGGCCCCCCCCATATCTCACTGACCTCCTCTCTCCCTACCAACCCTCACGGTCCCTCAGATCCACATCAGCCGGTCTCCTCTTCATCCACAAATCCAACCTCCGCAGTTTTGGGGACAGAGCCTTCTCCAGGGCAGCTCCCAGGCTCTGGAACTCCCACCCCCAACGGATCCGCAATTCCGTGTCCCTCACCATCTTCCAGTCCCGCCTCAAGACCCATCTCTTCACCTCTGCCTATCCTTAGCCCCACGTCCCCCTCCCTTTTCATCTGTGCTTGAATTGCCTCATATTGTGTTTTGAATTGAATTCTGTCTTTAATTTGTGTACTAGTCATGTCTCTACTATTTATTTCATTCCGCATACATGTTTTTCCTCTACTTGCTAAATTTTTGTAAGGTGTCCTTGAGACTCTTGAAAGGCGCCCATAAATAAAATGTATTATTATTATTATTATTATTCATGCTTTTATATCTTCTGCTGGAAGGGAGAGGGAGAAGAGTGAATGACTGATGTAAGTGGTGTTGATTATGTTGGCTGCTTTACGAGGCCAATGCGAAGTGTTCATAGAATAATTGGCAGGGAGGTTGATTGTTGCAATGGATTGAGCTGCATTCACAGCCCTGCACTGTGGCCAAGAAAGCACACCAATGCCTCTGCTTCCTTAGAAGGCTTAGGATGTTCAGCAGCATATCCCTAATGACCTTCAACATCTACAGTATGGAAATGTAAATCTAAAATGGTTATTTTGTCATTTTTGATGTTTGCCACAGATTTTAAGAGGAAACTGGAGCATGAGGTGGAAACCCACGTGGTCACAGGGAAATGTGCAAACTCCACATACACAGGACTCGAGGCCAGGATTGCGCCTGGGTTTCTGAGGCAGCAGCACCACGAGCTGTGCCACTGTGTTCTGATAACCATCCTCTGTTTCTAGTTGGACAAAAACAAATTTGTATCCAATTGTTCATGGTATAGACATTTCCCAGAGAACATCATAAATGCATCTCTTCTTGAGCTCGTCTTGAAATGTATTCGTTCTTGAGCGGAGGTCACTATTGGCAAAGCTAGCCTTTGACTTTAGTAAAGGAACTGAAGTTACTGGGGAAGGGGGGTGGGAGTTAAATATGAACAAGTGCTTTAAAATGGAAGGATGACCAAATGGAGCAAAAGCAGGTCAGAAACCATGGGTGAGTGGGTTTCTGTGAGCTGGAGATGGGAAAAGGTTTTGAAGTGCAGTTGTTGGCAGATGAATTGTGGAATGTTGGTTTAAAAAGATGGTCAGAACTGGAATAACAGTAATGTAGATAAGGATTTCAGCAGCTGATGAATTAATGAAAGGTTGGGTGAGTGTGATGTTGCATCTTATGGGTTGAAGCATTCCATTGTGAATGGGAAATAGAAATATCATCTATTAAATCCATCCTGGAGCTCTATGCCATGCCTCTGCATTGCGGCGACTTTTGCCTTTCTATTCACAATGCAGATTGCATTCATTTTTGTACTTTTACTTTGGAATGGACTGGAGCAGTATAGTCTTGTGGTGAAGTAAGTGATTAATGCTGCTGAAGGTAATACAGTGCCGATTAATTTTAAATTTATGCAAATTTCACTCCAAGGGTCTCGGTGAAGGATTGCTGCCCATATTTAACATCTGACGCTGTCTCAAAATGCTATGTATGCAATTAATGAATTTGAATAAATGTCTGCTGAGTTGATAAATATGACAACCGTTTTGTGTAAAGCAAGCATATGTAACTAGTTTGTGGTTCTGAATGGTGAGTTGACGACAACTTTTCTTAAAAACAACTTATTTTCAATAAAACTAATGGGATAGAAATGTTAACACCAGGCCCACACAGCAAACCAGCAGGTATTTGAGGCACAACAATATTCTAGTACCTCCAGTACAATACATTTTTGGTACAGGACTATGTAAAATATCATTCACAACTGAGAATGGAGGTGATTGTATTTGCTCCTGGAATTGAAGTTGCAAAGGAAATTTTGATTGTCATGAATTTTCTCCTTAACTACTAAAGTTGCAATCTTGTGTCAGTGATTAGGGAACCATAATATTCAACAACAAATGTGTGTCCTCCAATGGCTGGGTGGCAAGCATTACATCGGACAACTGGCAAATATGGTCAGAAAGTAAATAATTCTAATATTTTATATTTACAGAGCACAAAATACCAAAGCAATAGAGATTGGAGGAGAAAATAAAGTGATAAACTTCTTAAAGTATTGTTTTAAAATCTGAAAATTTGAACTAATTGAGGGGATAAGGGAGAAATCTTTTAGGACCGAGATGAGAAAAACATTTTTCACACAGAGAGTGGTGAATCTCTGGAATTCTCTGCCACAGAAGGTAGTTGAGGCCAGTTCATTGGCTATATTTAAGAGGGAGTTAGATGTGGCCCTTGTGGCTAAAGGGATCCCCCTGATTCTAGTATGGAGAGAAGGCAGGTACAGGATACTGAGTTGGATGATCAGCCATGATCATATTGAATGGCGGTGCAGGCTCGAAGGGCCGAATGGCCTACTCCTGCACCTATTTTCTATGTTTCTATGAATGAAAAGTCACAATTATAGCTGTATGTTCAGCAGCGAGGGACAGTAATTGTGCTTTACAGTGCTATTTAAAACTCTGTCCCTTCTCATTTAACAAGGCATAGTATTTCATATTTTTCAGTGAGTAGTTCATAAATTTACATCCTTATTGAATCATTAATTTTATTTGTATTGTCTTGATGAAGTCTACAGTAAGCAAATCCAATGGAAAAGCACGGTGTCACATAAATATATGAATCTATTTAATTGTGTATGTGAAAATTGAGGTTGGTGTGGTTTGCTTCCAATGTAGCAAGAGTCAAATAGCGGCGTGTGTTCATAAATTGCAGGCCATATTGGTTAAACTGAACGGCTATATGGGCATTTTTTTTTTTTTTACTGGGTTTAGATGAAGACCATCATCAAAACAACTTTATGGCTGGAGATTGAAATGTTCTAGCATTTTACACCATGTATGTAATTAATATTGATTTTACTCATACTGTGCAGAGGAAGCCTAACTGACTTAATTATGAATCAGCCCTCATTGGACCTGGTTGAGTAATGGGTTATCCTTTTCCCTAAAATGTATCTATTATGTATTTGAGTGAAATAGAAGATAGTGAATACTGAATGCATGCAGAGTGAAAGCGGTGATCAAAATGGGAAAATCTCTCTGATTCCATTTCAAGCTTATTTATACATTTTAAATAAATTGATGCAATTTTAATTTACAGTTGATCTTGGCTGCAAACATTAATTTTTCAAAAATTTGTAAGATGAGAATCCAATATGCAGATCAATAGCTCTTGCTGCTGGTTCTGGATCATGCGGTTGGTTATCTTTTCTGCTTGAGAGTATATTCCTCTGTAAAGCACATGGAGCCCTTTATGGGAATTCTTGGTGGTGCTGAACCCACATAATAAATTATACAAACTGTATATTTGTCACAGAAATGCCACAACCTGTACAGCTGATGCCCTGGAATGAAGACAAGCTATTTCATGATTCATTCTGATTCATTGTAGATTTTTTTTTTCAGCTGGAATATTGAAAATTATTTTAAAAATTGAACATACGTTTAAAAAAAAATTGTGCTGTTGTGTTGATTTTTTTTTGCTGCTTTAGAAGCTGGGCAGTTGATATCGTTTTTTTTCCAAAAATAGCAATGGAGATGTTGTTCATTCCATAATTTGGAATGTTCATTTTAATTGTTTTTCATTTCAGAGTTCCCAATATGTGCAGTGTGTGGCAGGTTGTCTACAGCTGATGCTAAGAGTTAACGAATACCGTTTTGCTTGGGTAGAGGCTGATGGGGTGAACTGGTAAGAATTTTAGGAGCATACATTTGTTCTATACAATTGGTCAAACCTCCATTTTTATGCTGGCTTTTAAATTCCATGGTAGTCAATATTTCAAGAAAATACATTACTCTGGATGTTCATACGGTTACATAACTACAGGAATTAAACCTATAAATCTTGACGCCTGTCTTGTTCTTTTTTGTGAAATCATACTTGATCTATGACCTAGGAACTTGGAACTGCAGGTGCTGATTTAAAAATATCAAGCTGGTTTCCAATTATACGTAACTTCAAACACACCAACCCCACCCGGACTCGCACCTATCCCCTATTTTTCCCCTCCATCACCACTTCCACCTATATTCCTTCCTCTCACTCACAATTCGCAACTCCTCAATCCTTTTTGTCTTATACCTTCTGTCTTTTCATCTCTGGCATTGTCCGACCATCTGGCTGTCAAAACCCTTCACAACTATCATTTGGCAGGTTTTGTCCTGCCCCTCTTCTTCCAGCTTTATTTTCCCCTTCCTCCCCACGCCCACGATCAGAATGAAGAACAGTGCTGACACAAGACGTCACTTATCAAAGTTCTGCAGGCTTGCTAAATTACTGGCAGGCTTGCTAAATTCAACATTTTGTCTTTTTTTGATCTATAACCTGATCTGGGGGGTTTTTTTTTTCCAAATCCCTTAATGCTTTAGATAATGGTCTAACAGTCTTGGATTTAAAATTAAATCTAACCTTTTAAATTTCTCGAGAACCTTTTTATTGTATTATTTTTGTAATTTAATTCTTGGAGTTCATTCTGGTCAATTTAGGATGCAGACCATTCACTTTTATCTTCTAAAAGAAAAACAAAACCAGTTCTCTCGGCAGAATAAGTGCAACATGAACCGACATACTTAAATTAAAAAGCAATTATATCTCCTGCAAAGAGATCGATTTAATTCTAACCGTTACATGTTCCCACAGCAACAAGTGTTTATATCCTGGAGGTTTGATGCACAAAGCAGTTTGCAGTACTTCAGATTTAATCTAGACAGACTTTGTACAGTTGTAGTTATACTTCTGTCACCTAATCTAGTACATTGGTTAACAAACATTTTAAAACATTTTTGTGTGATTTTTCTTTTAAAAACTTGGAAAATCTGGTCATGTTCTTCTGGGACACATTTGATTGGCATTAGTTCTAGCTTTTCACAATTTAACCTTTTATATCCTGCATTATTTTACATTTATTGCCTACATTTACCAACCCTTTGGCAAACCAAATACAGATCTTTTTATCATTAAGTATGTGCGAAAATGCAAAATGAAAACACTAGCACTGGTTGGTATCAACTTATTTTATTTGTACTGATTATTGGTTTTAAGAAGGACCTTGGAATATTAAGCACTGGGAAGGCTGAGCATGGATGAATGTTTTCAAATGAGGAACTCAGAAAGAAGGTGGCTGGGTGAAAGTGACTGGAAGAGAAAATGAAACTGAAGTATTTGGTCAGGAGGTATAATAATCAGGATTTGGGCCAGTTCTCTCCAAAGATTCTGGTTTTATTTATTATTTATTATTTCTAATCATTACAGTATCTTGCTCTTATAGTTGAAAATGCAATGTTTGCAGGTTAATGTATATTTGGCAAAAGTAATACTTTTAAACTTTTTTAGCAATCTATCCCCAAAAGAATAGATATCTCTTTTAGAAGAAAATTCCACAACGGTAACTTGATAAAGTTGGTAATTGTTTGGTATCGGCAGACTAACATTGCTTCTTGCCTAACAATACAAAAATTCTGCACAACCAAAGTTTAGTTGCCAAAATATCTGGAGAAATGAAATGGGTTTACCATTGACCATTGTGAATCATAATGTTTTCAATGGAACACACAACCGTGATTTTTCTTTGTTGATGTAATTTTTTAATTTTTTTTAATTTCAAGGAAAGATTTTTGGTTGCTATTTTGATTAATTTTAGTTTAAACATACAATTGTAAGCAACAAAAATGCTAATTTTTATTTAAATTCTGTTTTTCCCTTCAGCATTATAGCTGTTATAAACAATAAATGTGGCTTCCAGTTACAGTATCAGATGATATTCTCCTTCTGGTTATTGGCCTTTAGTCCACAATTATGTGAACATCTACGCAGACTGAACATTGTCCCAGCTTTGTCCGATATTCTTCAAGAGTCTGTGAAAGAGAAAGTAACCAGGATCATCCTGGCAACATTTAGGGTACGTATGTTCATGTGTTGCTTGGACTGCTTGCAAAATAAAAGCTCAAAACAAGTATTACCACTATATCTACTTGGTATCATGTTGGCTTCAAAATTATTCTGCCTTCATTAAGACCCTTTAAATAATTGTAACCTGCATGGAGGCTAAATTTATGAATTTAAGGATCAGTAAGGTTTTGAACTCTGCTGGAAGATGGACACAAATAGGTCATAAGGTCATGTGACAGGAAAGAATTAGGCCATTCGGCCCATCAAGTCTACTCTGCCATTCAATCATGGCTGATCTATCTCTCCTTCCAAACCCCATTGTCCTGCCTTCTCCCCATAACTTCTGACACCTGTACTAATCAAGTATCTATCTCTGGCTTAAAAATATCCACGGACTTGGCTTCTGTGGCAAAGAATTCCACAGATTCCACCATCTGACTAAAGAAATTTCCCCTCATCTTCCTAAAAGAACGTCCTTTAATTCTGAAGCTATGACCTCTAGTCCTAGACTCTCCCACTTGTGGAAATATCCTCTCCACCTCCATTCTATCCAAGCCTTTCACTATTCTGTATGTTTCAGTGAGGTCCCCCCTCATTCTTCTAAACTCCAGCGAGTACAGGCCCAATGCCGGCAAACGCTCATCATAGGTTAACCTACTCATTCCTGGGATCATTCTTGTAAACTTCCTCTGGACCCTCTCCAAAGCCAGCACATCCTTCCTTGGATATGGTGCCCAAAATTGTTCACAATATTCCAAATATTACCAATGCCTTATAGAGCCTCAGCATTACACTCCTGTTTTTCTATACAAGCCCTCTTGAAATAAATGCTAGCATTGAGATTGCTTTCTTTACTTCCGATTCGACTTGCAGATTAACCTTTTGAGAATCCTGCACTAGCACTCCCAAGTCCCTTTCTGAATTCTGGATTTCTGGATTCTCTCTCCATTTAGAAAATAGTCTATGCTTTTATTCCAACTACCAAAATGCATGACTCCACACTTTACTACATTATATTCCATCTGCCACTTCTCTGCCCACTTTCCCAACCTGTCCAAGTCCTACTGTAGAGTCCCTGCTTTCCCTACACTACCTGCCCTTCCACCTATTTTTATATCTATTTCATAAATGGCTAGAGGTTTTTAGGTCAGGCAGCATCTCTGGAGAAAAGAATAGGTGACGTTTCGGGTCGAGACCCTTCTTCAGACTGAGAGTTAGGGTAAAGGGAAATTAGAGATTTAGACGGTGGTATAGAGAGATACAGAACAAAGATTTGAACAACATGCAATAAAGTGACGATCAAAGAAACGGTCCATTGTGGGCTGGTGAAAACGAGTTAATGCCGTCGAAAGATGAATATTCCAGAAACAGTCTCTTGATTAATAGTTTCTTTATTGAAGTACAAAACTTCTTCTTGTATAAGTACATTTCAATCATACCAGTGGTCATGCTCATGCATGGTCAAAAACGATGTCTCTCCCCTGATCTTCATCAAACTAAACTAATTACTTGGGAGTCTGCACCAGAATCCTAGCCACGAACCACGCCCCAGGCTACGTATAAATCCCGCCCACGTAATTACAGGCAGATAAAATTAAAGGTAACTGATTATAATTATAACATACTGAGTTAAGCTAAATGGCTACTACACAGACAATGAAACTCACCAGGACGACGACGAGGGTGGGGCAGGCACGGAGAAAGTGGGGATGCAAGGGCTACTTGAAGATAGAGAAATCAATATTCATGCTTTATATGATCATACAAGACAACCCTGGCTACTGTTCTCTGGGACTTCTCCTGTGGCTAGAGAAAATACCAAGATCTTTGTCAGGCTCTTGCAATCTCCTTTTTTGCTTTCCTCAATAACCTTAGATGAACCCCATCAGTCCCTGGGGATTTATCCACGTTTATGCTCCAAGAGCCTCAACACCATCTCCTTCTTGATTTCAAACTGCCCCATCATATGAATATTCCCCACACTGATAATTATTTGGAAACTGCCACAATGTTTTCTATCTGCATACCTTGGTAACGCAAGCAAAGAATTTCACTGTGCCTTGTCACATTGGGCAATAAAGTATTCCATTCCAATGTTGGAATTTGAATTCTTACCTTGGGAGAGGAGGGGGCTGTGAGTGTACCATTAAGGGAATATTCATGTTCTCGGCTTGTACTCGCTAGAATTTAGAAGATTGAGGGGGGATCTTATAGAAATTTACAAAATTCTTAAGGGTTAAAGAAGGAACTGCAGATGCTGGAAAATCGAAGGTACACAAAAATGCTGGAGAAACTCAGCGGGTGCAGCAGCATAAAGCGAAGGAAATAGGAAACGTTTCGGGCCAAAACCCTTCTTCAGACTGATGGGGGGTGGGGGGGGGGGGGCGGGGAGAAGAAAGGAAAAAGGAGGAGGAGCCTGAGGGATGGGAGGAGACAGCCCGAGGGCTGAGGAAGGGGAGGAGACAGCAAGGGCTAACTGGGAAAATTCAATGTTCATGCCCGCAGGATGCAGACTCCCCAAGTGGAATATGAGGTGCTGTTCCTTCAATTTCCGGTGTTGCTCGCTCTGGGCATGGAGGAGACCCAGGACAGAGGGGTCGGATGGGGAATGGGAGGGGGAGTTGAAGTGCTGAGCCACCGGGAGGTCAGGTTGGTTATTGCGGACCGAGCAGAGGTGTTCGGCAAACCGATCGCCAAGCCTCCGCTTGGTCTCACCGATGTATGAAATTCTTAAGGGGTTGGTCAGGCTAGATGCAGGAAGATTGTTCCCGATGTTGGGGAGGTCCAGAACAAGGGGTCCCAGTTTAAGGATAAGGGGGAAGTCTTTTAGGACCGAGATGAGAAAATCATTTTTCACACAGAGTGGTGAATCTGTGAAATTCTCTGTCACAGAAGGAAGTTGAGGCCAGTTCATTGGCTATATTTAAGAGGGAGTTAGATGTGGCCCTTGTGGCTAAAGGGATCAGGGGGTATGGAGAGAAGGCAGGTACAGGATACTGAGTTCGATGATCAGCCATGATCATATTGAATGGCGGTGCAGGCTCAAAGGGCCGAATGGCCTACTCCTGCACCTATTTTCTATGTTTCTATGTCTGCAATTATGAGACTTTTTGGATAGGAGCAGCTTGTGGCAGCGTGTGGCTTGCCAAAGAGATAATTGAGTTCATTCGACGGAAGCAAACAGCCCAGTATAAATTGAAGAGGAGCAAACTGCCCCTCAGATCTGAGTAAGAAAGGATATCCCTTGTTATTGGAGGTTATTTATGACCATTTTTTGCTAATTCACGTGCTCCTTTCAGAGGTGTAACAGTGATTTAATTTAAGGAACCTTCTATCTTCCTTGGAAAGTTCCTATGTGGATTGTTGGAGATCAAGACTATCCAGGTCAATGATGACGAAAGTGGTCAGGCTGCAGTTATGATTGATCTCTAGTTGCACCGTTGTTCCAGTTAAGCCTCAGCAGTAACTCTCTGTGTTGGGGGATGTAATGCTGGCTGTATTTTGGTAGGTGGTAGAAAGGGCACTTATTACTGTAAGCCTCAAAAGAATTGTTCATTTAACAGCTGACCCACAAATGGTGTTGACATCCTGAGATTTTGAGAAAGGATTGAACCTCACAGCTCCTGCAGCCTGGTTCAATCTTGACCTCCAGTGTTATCTGTGTGTAATGATCATTTCTCCCTATAACCACAGGGTGAAAATTAGCATTTTGTTCTTGGAATTGTTTATGTATATCTGCACATGCTTTGTTTTTCAATTGAGCGTTGATAAATGCCAGGAATTTCAATAACAAAAAATGTGTGCTATTAAGTTTTCATAAGTATTCTTTTTAAATATAAAGAACTTTTGGTTATTTTAACAGAATCTTCTGGAGAAATCTGCAGAAAGGGAAACTCATCAGGAATATGCACTTGCAATGATTCAGTGCAAAGTTCTTAAACAGCTGGAAAACCTTGAACAGCAGAAATATGATGATGAAGACATTGCTGATGACATCAAATTTCTTTTGGAAAAGCTTGGAGAAAGTGTCCAAGATCTTAGGTTAGTTGTGTTAGTATTTAGTATTCCGGTGGGCGGCGCGACTCACGTCGCAGCGGCCTCTGCAGTCCGTCTGTCTTTTTGTTATTTTTTGTCCCGTTTTAATGTAGTTTTTTTTTTTTTTTAATGGGGTATGTGTGTGTGGGGGGCGGGGGGTGGGGGGAAACTTTTAAAATCTTTCCCCTGCACGGAGAACCTGACCTTTTCCCTGTCGGATCTCCGTTGTCGTTGGGGCTGCAACGTGGAGCGGGCTCCAGCAGGAACGACCTGGGGCTCCAGTCGCGGAGCTGCGGACTTACCCACCATCGCGGAGCTGGCCGAGTCTGGAGCGGGTGAAGCGGTGGTGGCGCGCTGCTGCGACCCGACCCTCGGAGATTCGGAGGCTCCAACCGCAGGTCCGGTGGACAGTGACACCGGGAGCCCGCGGGTCCCTGCTGGGAGACCGCTTTTCGGGGCTTCCGCAACGGCGACTTGTCCCGCCCGAGTCGCGAGGTCGAGGAGTACCTGGAGCGAGGCCTGACATCGCTGGGCGCGGCTTCAACGGCTGCGGGACTTTGCTAGCGCCCGCCGGGGGCTCCAACAACAAGACCCGGAGCGCGGCCTTGCATCGCCCGGCGCGGCGTTAATGGCCGCGGGACAATTGCCATCGCCCGCCGGGGGCTTTGACTCTGACATCGGGAGGGGAATGGGGAGTGCAGAGGAGAGATAAGTTTTTTTCCCTTCCATCACAGCGAGGAGGAGATGCGCTGTGATGGATGTCTGTGTAAATTGTGTTGTGTCTTGGGTCTTTTTTTCTTGTGTGTATGACTGCAGAAACAACATTTCATTTGAGCCTCAATGAGGTTCAAGTGACAAATAAATTGTATTGTATTGTATTTAACTGACTGAAGGTGTGGTGTAATGCAGCAGCTTTTGGTAAAGATAGCTTAAATCGGAGACGTAATTGTCATGTGCATCCATTTCTTCATTCCTCCTATCTATGTCTCGTAATTTGATATATTTCCATCGGGTCACTTCTCAGTCTCTGACTCTCAAGGAAAAATACTCCAAATTTGTCCATCCTCTCATTCTGTCATGTATGTTTGATTCCAGGCAGCATTCTGGTAATTCTCTTCTACGCCATCTTCAAAGGCTCCACATCTTTCCTATATTGCAGCAATCAGAACTGCACAGACTAATCCAAATATGGCCTGACCAAATTTTGAAGCAGCTGCAACATGAAGGAGTGAAATGCAGGATACCCAACTTTTGGCTTGCTCTTGTAGCTATAGTATCTCTCTGTATTATTTAGTAAACTTTCTGGTTAGTGGTAATGAGAAATGTGTCAATATAATACCATTGAATGGTGTTTGTAGTTAGGCCTGATCATTACCTGGTATGGTATGGCATAAAGGTTTATTTCCATTTATTGAGTAATGTTTAAATGGTGTACAGGTCTTGCTATATGAAGGCAAGGGCTGCTTCATTTTTGTTTTGTGAAAGTAAGATGGAATTACAAATTTGCAGCAAGCATCCCGCATGATAGAAGTAGCAAATATAAAATGACCATAAACGATACAACGTGATCTAGACAAGTGAGAATATGACGCATGTTGCTCAAAGAATTATTGTAGTGAATGCAACTAAGGGAAGCTGAGACAAATGTAAAGGGGAAGGAGATACTCTGATGAAAGTTAGTTTAGGAAGTGCAGATGAAAACACATGTGGAACATAAATGCAAACATTTGGTGCAAGTGGCCAAATGATCTACTACAATGGCCTGTAAATTTTTGCTCACTGACTTTCAGAGCATTTGTTGTTTTGTATCGATGTAGCATTGATTTTATTTTCCCTTGTCCTCTCCTTCTCTTCCAACCCCAACTCTGAATTCTGTGCTTTCAGTTCCTTTGATGAATACAGCTCTGAACTGAAGTCAGGACGTCTGGAATGGAGCCCTGTTCACAAATCAGAAAAATTCTGGCGCGAAAACGCTGCAAGATTGAATGAAAAAAATTATGAATTGCTGAAGTAAATTTAATTTCAATACTTTTGTAGTTACGGCACAATGCATTGGCATTCAAGCCTAAGTTCTGCATGTTGGTATTCCAGATGCGTTGCATAAAATAAAAAAAATGATGACATTTTGCATAATGTCATTGCCAATTCAATGAAATGGCAAGTTAATTATCTGCTCTGTGCAATTGGATATTCATTGACACCACAGTGCATAAGTGCTCAATATCTAAAGCAGATAATATGGTCAACTCATTTGATTGTTTTAAGTTAGCATTGATCCTCAACTGTTGCTTCAAATATCTAGAATTTGTGTAGGTCATTAGAGAGTAAGTTGCGAAGGATTTATGTAACTCAATTATTGATTATAATGTGAAAAAAATACATGCTGATATTGCGTTGTAATTTTCACTTGTGAAGGATTTTAACAAGGCTTTTGGAAGTCTCTGATGACCCTCAAGTCTTGGCTGTCGCTGCACATGATGTGGGTGAATATGTGCGTCATTATCCTCGAGGAAAACGGTAAGAAATCGTATGATTAAAAAATTATAGAAAATATAATCATCAATTTTTAGATATTTATAATCATATAACAATTACAGCACGGAAACAGGCCATCTTGGCCCTTCTAGTCCGTGCCGAACACTTACTCTCACCTAGTCCCATCTACCTGCACTCAGACCATAACCCTCCATTCCTTTCCCGTCCATATACCTATCCAATTTATTTTTAAATGATAAAATCGGACCTGCCTCCACCACTTCCACTGGAAGCTCATTCCACACAGCTACCACTCTCTGAGTAAAGAAGTTGCCCCTCATGTTACCCCTAAACTTCTGTCCCTTAATTCTCAAATCATGTCCTCTTGTTTGAATCTTCCCTACTCTCAATGGAAAAAGCTTATCCACGTCAACTCTGTCTATCCCTATATTTACGATAAAAATGAGTTTATTTTGAAAAGTAATTTATTTTATCAATAATTTATGAATTTGATAGCTGATCGCTGCATTCACCAAATGCATTCCATATTCTGTTTGGAAGTGATGTCACTTTTTCACGCAGAAGGCAGTGGAAATATGAGATCCTTCCCCAATATTATGTTGGGCTTGTTTTGTTAAGTAAATCATCCATGTCGAAAGTCGAATTCTATTTGGCAACTATAGAAAAGGGTTTTGGTGTGGCTGATTTAGTACAGTTGCAGCAAACAAGAATTTCATTGTTCTGTTGAAGAGTCTTGGAGCTATACTGCATGGAAATTGGCCTTTTGGCTCAATTCAACCAAGATGCCCCATCTATGCTGGTCGCTCATTTCATCCATATCCCTCTTAAACTTTCACTAACCATGTACTTGTCCAAATGTCTTTTAAAATTCTGTTTTAGTACCTGCCTCAACTACCTCCTCTGGCAGCTCATTTCATATATTCACCACTCTCAGTGTGGAAAAGGTTGCCTCTCTGGCTTCATTTAAATCTTTCCCATCGCACCTTAAACCTATGTGCTCTGGTTCTCGATGCCTCTACTCTTGGTAATATGGTCTGTTCATTCACCCTATCTATTACCCTCATGATCTTATGCACTTCGATAAGATCACTCCTGAGCCTCCTGCGCTCCAATGAATAAAGTCTTAGCCTGCCCAACCTCTCCAAAAACCTCAGGCCCTCAAGTCCTGGCAAAATCTATGTAAACCTTGTTGCATCCTTTCTAGTTTAATGACATCCTTCCAATAGCAGAGTGACCAGAACTAAACATGATACTACATATGTGGCCTCACCATCATCTTGTACAACTGTAACAACGTCCCAATTTCTAGATTCAACATCTTGACTGATTAAGGCCAATGTACTGAAAGCCTTTTGACCACCATATCTACCTGTGACATAACCTTCAAGGAGCTATGTATCTGGGCTCTGAGATCCCTCTGCTCTATAACACTTCCCAAGGTACTGCCATTCACTGTGAAGGTCCTGCTCTGGGTTGACTTCCCAAGAATGCCACAATTCACGCTTATCTGCATTAATTTCCATTGAACGTTCCTCAGCCCACTTGCCCAGCTGATCAAAATCCTGCTCTAATTTTAGGTAGCCATCTTTGCTATCTACGATACCACCCACTTAAGTGTAATCTGCAAACTTACGAATCATGCCTTGTACATTTTCATCCAAATTGTTGATATAAACCAAAGACAGCAATGGGCCTAGAACTAATTGCTGAAGCACATCACTAGTCACAGTCCTCCAGTCTCAACCTTTCACCAGCACTCTGCTTACTTCCACAAAGCCATTTCTCTATTCAGCTCTCCAAATCTAACCTTCCAGAGCAGCCTACCATGTGGAACCTTATCATATGATCCTGGTACATATGACAGTTAAACAATCTTAATTTTTAATTAGGTAATGACTGTTAGGAGTTGCTTACATATCTACTCATAGTATTGGAAGTAGTGGGATATGTATGCTTAGAGATCAGAGAATAGCATAACAAAATGGGAGAAATAAAATGTCTAAAATAGTAAAAACAAATGGATCTATAAGTCCGTGGAAGGTGATCCAAAACATCACCTGTCCGTGTTCTCTAGGGTCGCTGCCTGTTCCATTGAGTTACTGCAGCACAGTGTATATTTTTGTAAAACAGTATCTGCAGTTCCTTTTGTCTCCAGATGGATCGTTTAGATCAATTCAGAATATAGATTTCTAAAATGGGCTTTGGGAAGTGATGAAAACAGGCAATTCTGGATGTAATAGTAAATTACAAACTGGAATTGGCTAATATTTTTATCATAAGGTAATATCCAGGCTAATAGTGATCAGTTTTTTTAAGATTAGGAAGAGCTAGGGAAGATTACCAAATAAAGATTTTAAATTGGAGTCATGGACTCTAGACTCTTTAATTTATCTAACGCAAACTTTGTTAGGATGAGGTCAAATTATCACATTAAAGTTGGCAGTATTGTTAATAGATGAACATAAAGATAAAAGTTTGAAAACATTTAAGAAAGTACTTGAAATGATGTAAAACCAGCAGGTTATTTGATGGATTTGCTTGTTCAATTAAATGTCTGGGATTTAAAAATGTAAGTGGTAACACTAAACTAAACTCAAGAGCTTGCATTTATGCAGGGACAATATGCATCCAGCATAGTTTTAGTTTAATATATATTGATACAGTGATAAGCTCTCTTCTGGGACAGCATGTAAAATGTTGCCACGTTCTGGTGCCATCTTCCAATATTCAAGGGTGAAAGTCTGATCTTGATGTAAGGAGATATGCAATTACTTAATTTTTCACTGTTAATACCCGGTGTCCTAGTGGCACTGGATTGATAAAGTAGGGGTTGGTCTGGCCCAGTGGAATGCTGTTGTATCCTTTCATGACCTTTCATGTTACATTCTGTGCACCATCTGCTCACAGACCGGGCTGCTGTCGAGTCATCAGCGGCTGCCACCACTAACACCACGAGGTGCATCCGTGCATTTTGTAACCTCCTGCAGTCACCCCTCCAATTCCATGCGCCAAGTTCACTATGTCCCACTTCTATAACTGACCACAAAACTGTAGGGTGCTTACCGAGGGCATAGGAGGTGATCTTACAGACCTTTCACAGCCACCCGACACCTTCCACCACTGCCATTGATGATGCATAATTGGAAAGCAATGAAAGGCAACAAAATAATTAAAATGTACAAATAGATCAAAACTGCTTGCAGAGAATATTAAAAGAAAAATACTTTATAAATATGTAATGAGGAAACTAAAGTTGTGTATTAAAGACAGGCATAAACATGTCTATCTATCTATATATTAAAACTGTGTGTGTGTGTGTGTTTCTGTGTTTGTGGGTGCCAGATTCGGCCTTTGATTCCTGGCTACGCCAAAACAACTCCAGAATTCTCACAGATTTTTTCCATTTCGGTAGAGATTTCACTTTTACTTTCTCAAATCCACTCCTCATTAAATTTTGTCGTGTTTATGTACACATTTTTAATAAAATCCTTCCCCGCCCCCCCAAAATTCTTTCAAAATGTTAAAAAAAACAGCTCTCACCCATAGAATGTTGGTGAACGTTCCATCGTGTGATGTCACAATGCCCAATGCTCACAGATGTCCAATCGGAATGGATTCATTTACATATGCCTTTGCTCCAGCCCCAGCCCCGCCCCCTCCGCCTGATGTCGCAGCACGTTCCATTGTGTGATGTCATAATGCCATCCCTCACAGATGTCCAATCGGAATGGATCTCATTTACATATGCCTTTGCACTAGCCCCAGCCCCCCCCCCCCCCCCCCCCCCCCCGCAGCCTGTGTCGAAGCGCGTGATCACGTGTGTGGGAATAGAGAAAGAGGATTGGGGGTGATAGGGAATGGGGAATAGATGGACTGCCCCTACCTCTCCCCCTCCCACTCTCCCTCCCCACTCTTTCCCCTCCTTCCACACTCTACCCCCCCTCTCCCCTACCCCATCTCCCTCCTGCCCCCCTCCCCCACACCTCTCTCCCCCTTTCTTTTCCCCTCCCCCACCCCTCTCTCCTCCCCCCTGTCCATCTCCCTCTCCTCACCCCTCTCCCTCTCCTCCCCCTCCTCCTCCCACCCCCATCCCACTTCCCTCTCCCCCACTGCTCCACACTCTTCCACTCCTCTACCCCCATCCCCCAACACTCCCCATCTCCGTCTCCAATCCCTCTCTCTCCCCCCTCCCTCCCCACTCTTCCCCATCTCTCCGCTCTCCCCCTCCCTCCACACTCTTCCCCCCTACCCCTCCCTCCACACTCTTCCCCCTCTCCCTCCTCCCTCCCTTCCATCCTCCCCTCCCCCTCTCCCCTCTCTCCCCCTCCCCCACCCTCTCTCCCCCCTCCCCCCGTCCCCCCCACCCTCTTTTCCCCCTCCCCCCCCCATCCCCCACCCCTCTCTCCTCCTCCCTTTCCCCCCTCTCTCCCCTCTCCATCTCTCCTCACCCCTCTTAGTGTGACACACAATACTCCCTCTTCACCTATGACTGCACACCTGTACATGGTACTAACACCATCATCAAGTATGCAGATGATACAACGGTGATTGGCCTCATCAGCAACAACGATGAGTCGGCCTACAGGGAGGAGGTCCAGCACTTAGCAGCATGGTGCGCTGACAACAACCTGGCCCTTAACTCCAAGAAGACCAAGGAGCTCATTGTAGACTTCAGGAAGTCCAGGGGCGGCACGCACACCCCCATCCACATTAACGGGACGGAGGTGGAACGTGTTTCTAGCTTCAGGTTCCTGGGAGTCAACATCTCCGATGACCTCTCTTGGACCCACAATACCTCAACTCTGATCAAGAAGGCTCACCAGCGTCTCTTCTTCCTGAGGAGACTGAAGAAGGTCCATCTGTCTCCTCAGATCCTGGTGAACTTCTACCGCTGCACCATCGAGAGCATCCTTACCAACTGCATCACAGTATGGTATGGCAACTGCTCTGTCTCCGACCGGAAGGCATTGCAGAGGGTGGTGAAAATTGCCCAACGCATCACCGGTTCCTCGCTCCCCTCCATTGAGTCTGTCCAAAGCAAGCGTTGTCTGCGGAGGGCGCTCAGCATCGCCAAGGACTGCTCTCACCCCAACCATGGACTGTTTACCCTCCTACCATCCGGGAGGCGCTACAGGTCTCTCCGTTGCCGAACCAGCAGGTCCAGGAACAGCTTCTTCCCGGCGGCTGTCACTCTACTCAACAACGTACCTCGGTGACTGCCAATCACCCCCCCACCCCCCGGACATTATTATCACTTATTATTATTTATTTAAATCATTTGCTATGTCGCTCTTCCAGGGAGATGCTAAATGCATTTCGTTGTCTCTGTACTGTACACTGACAATGACAATTAAAATTGAATCTGAATCTGAATCTGAGTGTGACGCCGCAGCTCTCCCCCCCCCCCCCCCCCCCCCCCCCCCCGCAGACGCGCGTTGGGGAAACAGTCCCAACAGGTCTGCACTTGGTCTAGTAATTAATAATAACAAGAAAAAGTAATGTCAGGACAAAACTGAAAGCAGCATAAGTACCCAAGCAGAATAACATAGTGGATTTCAGGTGTTTATAAATATGTGTATAAAATAAGAGAGAAAATAATGGGACAAGGTGGATAATGTGGATAAATGTGAGGTTATCCACTTTGGTGGCAAAAACAGGAAAGTAGACTAATACCTGAATGGTGGCCGATTAGGTAAAGGGGAGATGCAACGAGACCTGGGTGTCATTCTACACCAGTCATTGAAAGTAGGCATGCAGGTGCAGCAGGCAGTGAAGAAAGCGAATGGTATGTTAGCATTCATAGCAAAAGGATTTGAGTATAGGAGCAGGGAGGTTCCACTGCAGTTGTACAGGGTCTTGGTGAGACCACACCTGGCGTACAGTTTTGGCCTCCTAATCTGAGGAAGGACATTCTTGCCATAGAGGGAGTACAGAGAAGGTTCACCAGACTGATTCCTGGGATGTCAGGACTTTCATATGAAGAAAGACTGGATAGACTCGGCTTGTACTCGCTAGAATTTAGAAGATTGGGGGGGGATCTTATAGATCTTATAGAAACTTACAAAATTCTTAAGGGGTTGGACAGGCTAGATGCAGGAAGATTGTTCCCGATGTTGGGGAAGTCCAGAACAAGGGGTCACAGTTTAAGGATAAAGGGGAAATCTTTTAGGACTGAGATGAGAAAAACATTTTTTACACAGAGTGGTGAATCTCTGGAATTCTCTGCCACAGAAGGTAGTTGAGGCCAGTTCATTGGCTATATTTAAGAGGGAGTTAGATGTGGCCCTTGTGGCTAAAGGGATCAGGGTTTATGGACAGAAAGCAGGTACAGGATACTGAGTTAGATGATCAGCCATGATCATATTGAATGGCGGTGCAGGCTCGAAGGGCCGAATGGCCTACTCCTGCACCTATTTTGTATGTTTCTGTGATAACTTGTCAAGATTTGATTTGTTTATCCATACCTTTAGGGATAGTATTTTGTTTCCATTCACTTGTGCTCTCCAGTGTCATTTTACCTCAATTGTAGACCTCTGATTTGTGGGTCAGTAACTTGCAACTTCAAGCTTAATTCAGAATGAGATAATTATAGTTCATGGTGTTAGTGTTGGATTATTAGAAGTGTTGTCCTTTGAATGAGATATTAAACCAAAGCTCTTACTCCAAATAGTGTCACCTGGCACTTTCTTAAAGAACAACAGCTCTACAATTCCCCGGGTCAGGAGTCTTTGCTCACAGCCAACATGATCAAAGCAGATTAATTTAACATTTACATCGTTCATTGTGTAACATTTGGATGTTGTGTTTGTTTATAATCCAGCGATTATACTGCAAAATAACTTGTTGATTAGATGTTCCTTGGCTTCCTGAGCAGCATTATAGTACTGTTCTTTCAGTTTTTATTCTACTTGTCAATCTTGAGTATAATTGCAACAAGTAATTAAGTCAAGTTTTCAAAAATAAATTGCAAACCTTCTGTTTAAGAAGGAACTGCAGATGCTGGAAAATCGAAGGTAGACAAAAATGCTGGAGAAACTTAGCGGGTGAGGCAGCATTTATGGAGCGAAATAAATAGGCAACGTTTCGGGTTGAAACCCTTCTTCAGTCTGTAGAAAGGTTTCGACCTGAAACGTTACCCATTTCCTTCGCTCCATAGATGCTGCCTCACCCGCTGAGTTTCTCCAGCATTTTTGTCTACCTGCAAACCTTCTGTTTTCATTGTGAATGTGTATTTTCCCACCCAGTGTAATTGAACAGCTTGGAGGCAAACAACTTGTAATGAACCATATGCATCATGAAGATCAGCAAGTTCGGTACAATGCACTTTTGGCAGTACAGAAACTGATGGTCCACAACTGGTATGTATTTATCTCTGTGTTATTACAGTTGGTACATGTTGTGTGCTCCATTTGAAAAACCTATGCTAAAAATACATAATTTGCAATAGATCTTGATAGTTTTGTGATGAGATTCCAATGATGATGGAAAAAATGCACTTTGCACATTTAATCTTCGGTATAACAGCATGCTTCTCTTATGATACAGAGGAACATATCTTGGATTTTTGTTAAATGATTAAGAAGCTAGATGAAGGTTTTTTTTTATAGTAAGTAAGTAAGTAAGTAAGTAAGTAAGTAAGTAAACTTTATTTATATAGCACATTTTAAGTCAACTTGCATTGACCCCAAAGTGCTTCACATAATTTAAATAATAAGTTCCATTGCAAACCATAGAAAAAGGTTTTAAAAAAAAAAGAATAAAAATGGACACAACATATTATAGAGTTCAACACAAACATCCCCCCACAGCAGAATCAAAACATTTCCACTGTGGGGGAAAGGCACCAGAAAGTTAAGTCCTCTTCCTCTGTGAAACACCCGAGGTCAGGGCCCATCTGTGGCCGTGCAGCCAGTCCGATGATTTTCAGGGCCCTCTTGCCGTAAAGATGGAACATCGGCGTCGGGTGAAACATTCCTCAGCGGCTTGGAAAAGTCTGGAGCGGCTGTCCGCTTCCCGGAGACCGCGGCACTCGTAGTCCTCAGGCCGCGCCGGCTGGAGCTCCGACCCCAGCGAACTTGATCCCTGGCTCTGCGGCGCTCCAAATCCAGCGCCGCCCGCGGCCGGACGCCCGCAGCCGCAGCTCCGCGATGTTGGAAGTCGGCGGCCAAAGCGCTCCGGAGCTTACCGCACGGCGACCCGATAGGCATCGCCTGCTCCGTGTTGGTATCCCAGCGCTGCGCCACCGCCGCCGAAGCTGTAGTCCCAGCCGGTCCCGACAGAAAAACGCCGCTCCTTTTTCGGTGGTAGGCCGCGAGGACGGAGCGAAGAAACAGCACGGAGGGATGCTGCCTCTCCGACCAGGTAGGGGACCAAGAATAAAGTTTCCCCCTTCCCCACCCCCACCCCCCACACAGAAGACCTCCACTAACATTTTTTAACATGACCCAAAATAAAATACAATAAAGAAAGGTGTAGAGACCTTTAGTCTCTACAGCACCAGCGTAGAAGGACTGCAGGATCCTCAGAGAGACTCTGAATTTCCTCAGCTGCCTGAGGTGGTCAAGGCGCTGCCTTGCCTTTCTCACCAGTGCGGCAGTGTGTGTTGTCCATGTCAGATCCTCTGCGATGTGGACTCCCAGGTATTTAAAGCTGCTCATCCTATCCACAGTAGTCCCATTTATCCCCAGTGACGTGTACGCCCTTGGTTGTTGTGCCCTTCTAAAGTCCACAATCAGCTCCTTAGTTTTAGTGACATTCAAGAGAAGGCTGTTGTTCTGACACCAGAATGAATGAATGAATAAGTTTATTGGCCAAGTATTCACATACAAGGAATTTGCCTTGCTACTCCGCCCTCAAGTGACAACATGACATACAGTGACAGTTAATACAATACAATACAACAATACAATACAATTTATTGTCATTTGAGCCTCAGTGAGGCTCAAACGAAATTCTGTTTCCACAGCCATACAAACAAAGACAATTTCCTAGACATACACACAATTTAATTCACACAAACATCCATCACAGTGGACCCACTGTGATGGAAGGCAAAGTCTTTTCTCTCCCCTGTTCTCCATGTCTCTCCCGATGTCCAAGCCCCAGGCAGGCGATGATAAGTCCCACGGCCATTTTAGGCCGTGCGGGGCGATTTACGGCCCCGCTCACGGTCTAAATGTCACAAAGTTTGAGCCCCTGGCGGGCGCTGGAATGTCCCACGGCCATGATGCCGTGCTGGGCGATGTACGACCCCACTCCAGGGGTCGTACATTTTTATAAAGTTTTTATAAATGTGCAATGTGCCATTCTTAAACATCCAGCTAACATTTCTGAATTATTCAAAAACAATTGCATTATTCCTTTTTCCATCCAGTGTGTTTTAATATTCTCTGAATTTGATTACCTCTGTGCCTCCAAATATAGGTCCTTCCCAATTAAAGCAGGGTTCCATTTCTGAGAACTATTCATAACATGAAGTCAGAAGGTGGCTGTTCAGCAATATATTTAATTACAAATATAGGCCAAACAAAGTGAATTTGTTGTTAAATCAGGCCAATTAACACAACTGTTTAAGAAGGAACTGCAGATGCTGGAAAATCGAAGGTAGATAAAAAAAATGCTGGAGAAACTCAGCGGGTGGGGCAGCATCTATGGAGCGAAGGAAATAGGTAACGTTTCGGGTCAAACCCTTCTTCAGACCTTCTTCAGAAGAAGGGATTCGACCCAAAACGTTGCCTATTTCCTTCGCTCCATAGATGCAACACGTGCAACACAATTTTGGAATTAAACCGATTCACGGACAGGGTGGGTGTGGTGAGAAATGAAGCAGGTATATCAACACGTTATGGTCCCTTTTTTTTTCTTCTTTTATTACTATTATTTTTCGTTTTTGTCTTCTTATTCTTTTTTAGGTTTTTACTTATTCACTCCTTGACTACACTATTTGATAGTTTAGGGGTTTACACATTCACTATTTCTTTCACTTTCTCTCTTTCTTGCTCTTTCTCTTTTTTTCTATTTCTTCTTTGTTAAATTAAAAATGGAAGGTACAATAAATGTATTTTGTCATATGCCGCGGTTTATACTACTGTACACTGCTTCTAATAAAAATGTTAATAAAAAAAAAAATGTTGAAAGGAGAGGGTAGGAGAAAGATCTGTTGAATGTGTACATTGTTGAGATGGGAGGTGGGGACTAGAGGAGCTCTTTTCTGATTCTATTCATTAGAAGAGATGAGGGCAGTGGTGCAGGAAATCATATTTATAACACAGAAATAGTTTAATTTATGTACTGTAATATGTGGTATAAAAATTACGTTCATGATTTTAAATTGAGTTTAACAATTAAAATTAATTATTTAAGACTGCCATCAATCAACATCTTTTACTATTTTTTCTGATTCAGATTTGTATTGAAACAAGAAAAGTTTACTTTGCAGATAATAATGGCACATTGGAAATAATTCACTCTTTTTATGTACAATGTTGTCTTCAGAGCTGGTCAAAACCCAAGTAATATTACAAATGATTTCCTGACAAAAAAAAAAAAAATCTCTTTAGGTGTGTGAATTCAGAAAATTTGGGCTTTAAGTCTCTGTTATTCCAACATTGATTCTCTGCTGGAATATCCCCATTTTGGCATATTCATCGTAATCCATATCAATCTTAAAAGTAGTTATTTTATTGGAGACTATCAGAATTTGAGGCCTAGATTGAAAATGCTTAGATGCCTTTGGAAAATTACTTCAGTCTTGACTGCTTAATTTTTACATTTTAATTTCTGATGTGAGATTTTCCTCTTGAATGAGTTATATTTCCAACAATATATGATTCGGATTAGTTTGTCATATGCACCAGAATGCAATCAAATTATTGTTCACATGAAATTCAGAGTAGAATTATACGTACTGTAATAATACATAGAACAATAAATACAGCAAATGCAGAATAGCAGAATGGTGCAAGAATGTAATGCAATCCAAATAGTACAAGAAAATACTCAAGAACCAGAATGGAATAACCAAATAAGCTAGAGTTAAGAGTAGGGGGTCGATAATCGCAACAGCATTTCCATCGATGTGGACATGGTTTTCTCCCTTGCTTCTTTAAGTCACCAACCAACTCTTTTTTTGCCTTAAGGGCTAGGTTATTGTACTGACACCATGACTCGAAGTTCTCTATCACTTGCCTGTACTTCATTTCATCATTGTTGATCTGGCAAATATTGTTGTTATAGATTTGAGTTTCGCCAAATGTTGTGAATTAAGAATTTAACAGAATTAACCACCAGATTTTAGGCAAGCAATAATTAACGTGCAAACAGGCCACCACTTTGTTGAGTAATCCCCCCATGATTTGCAGATCGCTACATCGCATCACATTCTTAACCATCTGTGCTTTTCATGAAGTTATTGTATTTGCACATTAATTATCCATTACATCTGTCACAGAAATTTGCATCTTGAAATTAACAATGCCATTAATCTTAACATCATGTCTAGCTGTCGTCAGACTGTAAACAATTATAACTGTGGAGTATTTTCCAAGTCAAGTCAAGTCAACTTTATTTGTCACATGTACTTACAAGATGTACAGTGAAATGAAAGTGGCAATACCTGCGGGATTGTGCAAAACAACAGAACAGAACAGAACCAGTATTTACATATTTTTTTTAAACACAACAGTAAATTAGTCCCTGGTGAGATTAGAGTTTACAGTCCTGATTGCCTGTGGGAAACAACTCTGTCTCATCCTCTCTGTTTTTGCAGCGTGACAGCGGAGGCGTTTGCCTGACCATAGCAGCTGGAACAGTGTGTTGCTGGGGTGGTAGGGGTCCTTCATTATCTTGCTGGCTCTGGATCTGCACCTCCTGGTGTATAGGTCCTGCAGGGGGGTGAATGTAGTTCCCATGGTGCGTTCGGCCGAACGCACTACTCTCTGCAGAGCCTTCCTGTCCTGGGCAGAGCTGTTCCCAAACCAGATCGAGATGTTACCGGACAGGATGCTTTCTACAGCACCAGCGTAGAAGGACTGCAGGATCCTCAGAGAGACTCTGAATTTCCTCAGCTGCCTGAGGTGGTCAAGGCGCTGCCTTGCCTTTCTCACCAGTGCGGCAGTGTGTGTTGTCCATGTCAGATCCTCTGCAATGTGGACTCCCAGGTATTTAAAGCTCTCATCCTATCCACAGTAGTCCCATTTATCCCCAGTGACGTGTACGCCCTTGGTTGTTGTGCCCTTCTAAAGTCCACAATCAGCTCCTTAGTTTTAGTGACATTCAAGAGAAGGCTGTTGTTCTGACACCAGAATGAATGAATGAATAAGTTTATTGGCCAAGTATTCACATACAAGGAATTTGCCTTGCTACTCCGCCCTCAAGTGACAACATGACATACAGTGACAGTTAATACAATACAATACAATACAACAATACAATACAATTTATTGTCATTTGAGCCTCAGTGAGGCTCAAACGAAATTCTGTTTCCACAGCCATACAAACAAAGACAATTTCCTAGACATACACACAATTTAATTCACACAAACATCCATCACAGTGGACCCACTGTGATGGAAGGCAAAGTCTTTTCTCTCCCCTGTTCTCCATGTCTCTCCCGATGTCCAAGCCCCAAGCGGGCGATGATAAGTCCCACGGCCATTTTAGGCCGTGCGGGGCGATTTACGGCCCCGCTCACGGTCTAAATGTCACAAAGTTTGAGCCCCCGGCGGGCGCTGGAATGTCCCACGGCCATGAAGCCGTGCTGGGCGATGTACGACCCCGCTCCAGGTCGTTCCAACCCCGCGACACGGGCTGGAGAAGTCGCGTTGCGGGAGCTCCGGGAAGTGGTCTCTCTCTCCCCCCGGACCCGCGAGCTCCCGATGTCCCGACAGTCCACCGGACCTGCGGCTGCGGCTGTGGTGCTGGAGCCTCCGAGCCCCAGGAGTCGAGTCGCAGCAGCGAGTCACCACCGCTCCCCACGCTCCGAGGCCGGCCAGCCCCACGATGGTGAGTAGTCCGCAGCTCCGCAGTCTCCCGCGCCCCCGGGTCGTTCAGGTTGGAGGCCGCTCCACGGTGCTAGGCCCCAATGACAACGGAGACCCGACAGGGAAAAGGTCGGGTCTCCCGGACAGGGAAGAGATTTTAAACGGTTTCCCCCTCCCCCCCCCCCGCCCCCCACATATACACATTTAAAACTAGTATTAAAAAACACCAACACTACATTTAACTAGACAAAAAATAAAAAAAAAGACAGACAGGCTGTAGGGGCCGCTGCAACGGGTGAGTCGCGCCGCCAACGACAACGGTTAAGAATGATACATAAATCATTAAACATTAATAATAAAACATTATTGATTAAGCATGTGAATTCAATGAAATACCAGAGCAAACGGAGGCTACAGATTTTTGGTTATTGAGTAGAACTACTACTCGTGGAAAAAAGGTGTTTTCATGTCTGGCTGTGGCAGATTTGACAGTCCGGAGCCGCCTTCCAGAGGGAAGTGATTCAAAGAGTTTGTGGCCAGGGTGAGGGGTCAGAGATGATCTTACCCGCACGCTTCCTGGCCCTTGCAGTGTACAGTTTGTCAATGGAGGGAAGGTTGCAGCCAATAACGTTCTCAGCTGATCGGACGATTCGCTGTAGCCTCCGGGTATCATGCTTGGTGGCTGAGCCAAACCAGACCATGATGGAGAAGGTGAGGACAGACTACGATGGCCGCATAGAATTGGACCATCATTGCCTGGTAGACTGTGCTTCCTCAGCTGCCGCAGGAAGTACATCCTCTGTTGGGACTTTTTGACTGTGGAGTCGATGGTAGCCCCCCACTTATGGTCCTTTGAGATGATGGTTCCCAGAAACTTAAAAAACTCCACAGATGTGACTGTGGTGTTGTTGATGGTGAGTGCGGTGAGGGGAGGGGGAGCTCTCCTAAAGTCTACAATCAATTCCACTGTCTTAAGAGCACTGAGCTCCAGGTTGTTGCGATGGCACCAGGACACCAGCTGTGTAACTTCCTGTCTGTAGGCAGATTCCTCCCAATCCTGGAATAGTCCAATCAGGGTTGTGTCGTCCGCCAACTTGAGAAGCTTGACAGAGGAGTCAGTGGAGGTGCAGTCATTGGTATAGAGAGAGTAGAGGAGAGGGGAGAGCATGCAGCCTTGCGGTGCTCCTATGCGGAGGGTTTGTGGGTCCAAGATGTGCTTTCCCAGCCTCGCATGCTGCTTCCTGTCTGTCAGAAAGCTGGTGATCCACCAACAGAGGGGTTCAGGCACAGTCAACTCGGAAAGTTTGGAGTGTAGTAGCTCTGACACAATGGTGTTGAACGCAGAGCTAAAATCAACAAACAAAATCCTCGCATTGGTCCCCTAGCGGTCTAGGTGCTGGAGGATGAATTGCAGGCCCAGGTTGACTGCGTCATCCACAGATCTATTGGCCCGATATGCAAACTGCAGATATTTTTCAGCTTGGCCAGCACAAGCCTTTCAAGGGTCTTCATGACTACAGAGGTCAGTGCGACAGGCCTGCAGTCATTAAGACCAGTAATCCTTGCATGTAGTCATTAAGACCAGTAATCCTTGCCAGGTCAGCCACCTCCTCCAGGTCGGCCTTCTCGTCATTATCGGAGATCAGGCCCACCACCACAGTGTCATCAAACTTGATGATGGATTTGGAGCTGAACCTGGCCACACAGTCATGTGTACAGGGAGTAGTAGGGGGCTGAGGACGCAACCCTGGGGGATCCTGTGTTCAGGGTGAGGGGGTTGGAGGTATGTCTCCCCATCTTGACCACCTGGGGCCTGGCAGTGAGAAAGTTAAGGACCCAGGCACACAGGGGAGTGTTCAGTCCCAGTTCCAGCAGCTTCTCAGCCAGTCTGGTGGGGACTATGGTGTTGAAAGGTGAACTGAAATCAATGAACAGCATCCTCACAAAGCCCCCCCTTCTGGCTCTAAAGGTGAGAGAGAGTGGTAGGCCGCATCAGAACCTGGGAGGCCGCATCATCCGTGGATCTGTTTGGATGGTATGCGAACTGAAGCGGGTCCATGGTGCGAGGGAGGAAGGCGCAGATGTAGTTCTTGATCAGCTTCTGAAGCATTTCATGACTACCGAGGTGTGGATCACTGGTCGGTAGTCATTCAAGCAGGCTGGAGAGGCATTCTTAGGCACTGGTACAATGCTGGATCTCTTGAAGGTGGACTAATTATTTTATTAGAAAATTGGTTTAATTTTCCATTCCGAATTCCACCGCCCTTCACCTGTTTAATTTGGCATTAGGTTCACCCATTCATTTTGTTGTCATTCTAATTCCATTTATTTCTCAAACTTTAATCTCTATTTGTGGCAGATTCTTGATGTTCTGCCATTAGTAACAGTTATGAGCAAGATTTGTCCAAAACTGTAACATGCAAACTGTTTGACGACAGTCCTGCAAAAACTGTTTAAAATTCATTATTTAAATACTATTTTAAGTGTAGGTCAAGCTTTGGGTCGCAACCCTTCTGCAGGCCAGAGATACTGACTAACACGCTGAGTTACTCCAGCATTTTGTGTCTATTTAGCTATAAGCAGAGGTTGAGCAAACTTGGAATGTTTTCTTTTGAGCCGCTGAGGTTAAGGCAGAAGTATATGAAACTATAGAAGCAAAGAAAGGGTAGAAGGATCAGTCTTTTCCCAAGTGGAATTTCTCAAATACTAGAGGGCAAAGTTTTAGGACGAGAGGGGAAGCTGTCAGGAGAAGTGGCAAATGCAGATATAATAGCAACAATTAAGAAACATTTGGACATAAGCAGGTCAGAAATTGTGCGATTTGGACCATGTGCAGAGTTCAAATTGACAAAAATAGTTGGCAGAAATAGAAGTGCTTTGAGAGGTTGATCATGGCGCAAATAAACTCCTACCTCGACAAAAACCTGGACCCACTGCAGTTCACTTACTGCCACAACAGATCAACGGTGGATGCGATCTCGCTGGCCCTCCACTCCGCTCAAAAACTCATATGTCAGGCCGTTATTCATTGATTACAGCTCGCCAGTTAATACAATCATCCCCTCCAAACTGGTTACCAAACTCGCAGAACTGGGTCTCTGCGCATCCCTCTGCAATTGGATCCTTGACTTCCTCATTCACAGACCACAGTCTGTTCGTATTGGTGGAAATGTGTCAGACTCGATAACAATCAGCACGGGAGCACCTCAAGGCTGCGTGCTCAGCCCTCTGCTGTACTCACTCTATACTCATGACTGCGTAGACGGTCATAGTGCGAACTCCATCATCAAGTTCGCTGACGACACCACTGTTTTGGGACGTATCACTGATGGGGACGAGTCAGAGTATAGAAGAGAGATTGAGCGACTGTCCATATGGTGCCAGCACAATAACCTGGCCCTCAACACCAGCAAAACCAAGGAACTGATTGTGGACTTTGGAAGGAGTAGGATGGGGACCCACAGTCCCGTTTATATCAACGGGTTGATGGTTGAAAGGGTCAAGAGCTTCAAATTCCTGGGCGTGCACATCTCTGAAGATCTTTCCTGGTCCGAGAACACTGATGCAATTATTAAGAAAGCCTCTACTTCCTGAGAAGATTACGGAGAGTCGGTTTGTCAAGGAGGACTCTCTAACTTCTACAGGTGCACAGTAGAGAGCATGCTGACCGGTTGCATCGTGGCTTGGTTCGGCAACTTGAGCGCCCTGGAGAGGAAAAGACTACAAAAGGTAATAAACACTGCCCAGCCATCATCGGCTCTGACCTCCCTTCCATCGAGGGGATCTATCGCAGTCGCTGCCTCAAAAAGGCTGGCAGTATCATCAAGGACCCACACCATCCTGGCCACACACTCATCTCCCTGCTACCTTCAGGTAGAAGGTACAGGAGCCTGAAGCAACGACCAGGTTCAGGAATAGCTACTTCCCCATAGCCATAAGGCTATTAAACTTGGCTCGGACATAACTCTGGACATGAATAGCCCATTATCTGTTTTTTGCACTTTATCAGTTTATTTATTCATGTGTGTATATATTTATATAATGGTATATGGACACACTGATCTGTTTTGTAGTCATGCCTACTATGTTCTGTTGTGCTGAAGCAAAGCAAGAATTTCATTGTCCTATCAGGGACACATGACAATAAACTCTTGAATCTTGAATCTTGAATCACAAACATCATGGGCTGAAGGGTTTGTTCCTGTGCTACACTGTTCTACGTTATGTGAATTTTTGAATTATGTTTTATTGTAGAATATTAAATCAGTTAGCATTTTGGGTATAACATTTAATTCTTGCCTTAAAATATAATTTATGAAATTTAATTAGGGCTACCTACTTAATCCTGATCTACACAGCTTCTAAAGCAATAATGATATGATTGTGCAGAGATCATTGAAGTTACACTTGTACTTTTGCAAAACCTTTAACTTTATAGTTTCTGTGTTTAAATTGTCTATAGATTTTTCCATGATCAATTAAAATGGATATAGTCACTGGAGGGTATATATTCACTTCCTCTGTGCTGCACAGTTGTTAATAACAATTATATTGTTGTCCCTAAATCAATTCTCACACCTTTTTATTACAGCTATTATATACTCTAAAAATCGGGTTTTAATTTTGGTTCCAGATTTGCAGAACTTGTGAGAAAATGAAAATCATTACTTTTTTTCCTGACTTGCCACATTGTGTTGAATTGTTTTTGTAATCTTTGAGAGATAACAATAAGACTTATGGAGTGTGACAGTCCATGTGGGACTGTTGTAATGCCACAAATCTGTGTTGACGCAGGTGGTTTTCTCAAACTTACATTTTTGTAATATTCATTACTTTTAGCTTGTACTTTGAAGGAAATGAGCAATGCACTTTGGTATGCAATAGAAGGGCTTGCATTTTAACAAACACCGTTTGTTCTTTTAAAACATAGTAATCTTGTTCCATTATTTTCAGGGAGTATCTTGGAAAACAACTTCAGTCAGAACAACCCCCAACTGTCACCACAAGAAGCTGAATGTTAGCATGGCTTTGCAGTGTGCTGAAAGTGTGCTTTCTTTGGTAGTTTAGGCTATAAGAAATTGTTTCTCTGGATATGTTGAACTAAGCATATAATATATTAATGGATAATGCTGTTTTCATACATCAACATGCTACATTTATTAGAAGTGTAATTTATTTAGAAAAAAGTATGTAGATCCTGATTAAATAAAACATGTTACTGTATTTGGCAGGAATGTAAGTGATTTGAGGAACCTGAAGATTTGTTGCTTGAGTTAGTTCATTGTTATGATTTTGCAACGTTTCAGTAAAAAGTAACTGCACCATATAAGCAGATTATCAGCCGTATATCAAAGGTCAGTGCTGTCTGTATCTTTATGATTATCATAAATTCCAATATAATAAATTATTCATCGTTTTCCTCTGTGGACTTGATATCATTAGCTTGACAACATAATCTTGCGGTTCTATGAGTAAATCTTTAAAACCCTATAAACCATTTCAAGCTGGTTAATCACATGCGCATTAAAAATAAACTGGATAACTACTATCGAAAGCATCATGTATTATTTTATTTTATAACCAACCAGGAAGATGAATTATCTCTCCCCCCCCCCCCCCTCTCTCTCCTCCCTCTCCACCCCACTCTCTCTCCGCATAAGGGCCCCCATTAGAAAGTTGTTGTAAAGACACAGTGCTAGAGTAACTCTGCGCTTCAGGCAGCATCTCTGGAGAACATGGATGGGCGGCGTTTCGCATCTGGGCTGTTCTTCAGAGTGGCTACATCCATGGCAAAGATGATACAACGGGGGCCTAGAAATTGAAAGTTATTGAAGAGTTGAACGGTGTGTGAGATGTCTTGGATGTATGTGGGAAGGGACTGAACACGGTGAAGCTGATGAAATCAAGGTAGATTAGATAAGTGAGGTAGGAGCAGGCAGAGACGTTGGGTCTACTGGGACAGTTTAGTTTAGTTTCGAGATACAACGTGAAAAAGTATGGTGTAGTCTTCACTTGCAAGGAAAGCAGAGCAGTACATCTTGTAGTTGCATCTACACTTCACACAGACTTCTGCGCCCTTCGGCCCACCAGTTCCGTGCTGACCAGCGATCCCTGCATCCTCCACCCACTAGGGACAATTTTTACATTTACCAAGCAAATTAACCTACACACCTGTACGTCTTTGGAGTGTGGGAGGAAACCGATCTGGAAAAAAAGGGGGGTGCGACCGCACTCATCCCCCCCCCCCCCCCCCTCCCCTACGAACGGCCTTGCTGTTCTTAGTTGTTTTTAGTCTGAAGTGGTACAATACGCACAAAGCCTTTAGCGTCTGATATTATCTTCAGTATTCTGCCTATTAGCCAGGAACCTCGGTGCAGTTGAATCAACCACCATTGGATTGGTCTTCAACAGAAGAAGATGGTTCGGTGTTAGTGCTTCCAAGTCCCTTGGATCGTCAGAACTCCTGGTAATGGGTCGATTATTTAAAATCGTTTCAACTTCACAAAATAAAGTTTGCAATTCTTCATTGTCCAGAACTTGTTGTTTAAGAACAGAGCGCAGCACATTACGAAACATGTGGATTAATTGTTGATTCTGCTGGGAGATTAAAATTCCATCTTATCTCTTGCTGAAGCATAGCATTTTAGATCTTATCCTGATTTAAGCCTCTAAATGCTTCTTTCAACTCTCCGCTCCGAAAAAATTTGTGCCATTATCTGATCTTAATGATGAAACTTAACCTCGTCGACAGATGAATCTTTGTAATGCCTGAATGCAGTAGTGTGAAGTGTAGATGCAACTTCAAGATGTACTCCTCTGCTTTCCATGCAAGTGAAGATTACACCATACCTTTTTACAAGACTTTGTCCTCTCTTGACCAAAGTAATCTATTCCTACATCTGTAAATGGAGGCATATCAGGTAGAATCCTCTCCAGAGGTAACTGCCATTTTCTGTTCTCCAACTTTACCACGCTGTCATCTACACAATCTGTTATGACTCTTCTTGCAGCGGAGTTAGCCTTGATAATCCAATGTATTTTTCGAAGTTGCGACAGAATAAAATTTCTTCCTCCATGTGCACTCTGTTCATGGATATGTCGTTACAGTGGTGTAGAAATGTAAAAGTCCTTCAAAAGAATAATAGGATGCTTAGCCATTTCAGGCATCGCCAGTCTATTCAGAAGTCCTTCCTCCAGTACCGGATCTAGCATGTACAAATGACTACTTCTTTTAACACCATGTACATCAGCTACCTGTTCCGAAGACATGGATTTCAAACAATCATCCACATAGAAGTTGTTCTTTACTGTATTTGTCATTTCTACTGGAAAGTGATCTTCATTGTCCTTGGTGGTCTTCCTTAATGCAAAGTTTGCACAACTTGGTGATGACACAGCTCCATAGAGATGTACCTTCATCCGGTATTCAACAAGATCTTGTTGTGCATCACCATCAGGCCACCATAGGAATCGTAAATAGTCAACATGTTTTTCTGATACTTTGATGATGAAGCATTGCTTTAATATCAGCCATCAAAGCAATCGGTTCTTATCTGAATCTGATGAGAACTCCAATGAGTGAGTTGGTAAGGTCTGGACCCTGTAGCAGTTGGCAGTTAAGTGATGTTCCCTTGAAGACTGCTCCACAGTCAAAGACCACCCTCAAGGTTCCTTTCCTTGAGTGATATACTGCATGGTGTAGGATATACCAAAGCTCTCCATCACTTTGATTCAGCTGGTCCACTGGTACCATTTCAGCTTAATCATTGATAATAATTTATTTTAGAAAAGATGTATTATCCTCATGAAATTTCGTATTCTTGCGAAACCTGTGTTTCAGGTTCTGATGCGCTGATCGGCAATGCAACGGTTATTCGGCAGACTAACACTTTCTTGTTTGAAAGGTAAGTCTAGACAATAGTGTTCGTCTATCATCTTTAATGAGTGCTTCATAATATCCAAGAACTTTACTTCTTCTCTGGACATTTCTTCTGAGTCCTTGCTGGTTCGTTCATTGAAGTCGTGATTGTATTACTTGATTAGTAGCTCCTCTAAATTTACAGTAGATATTCGATTGACAGCAGCAGCAGGTTAGTTATTCTTATCCGTGCTTTTGTTGTTCCTTCTCTAGGGACCATAGATAACCCATCCGAGTACGGTCCTCACAGCCAATGGTCTGTCCCGTTGACTGTTAACAAACTCTCTGGGTTCCAATACCTTCAAAGCATTTGTTCCGATGAGTATGTTGATGCCAGAATCTATTTTAGGAATCTTGATATTCTTCAAGTAAAGCCATTGTCTCAGGTCTTCCTGCTTGGATATGTTTATATGAGAAACAGGCATTGTCTTATGTGTAAACACATCAGATAGTTGTATAAAAGTCGTCTTTATCCAGAATAGATATTTCCAAACCTGTGATATGATCACTATCACAGCATTCCTCTTCATTTATGGTACTCAAGAGAATCTTAGTCTTTTGTCCTGCAAAATCCAGCCTTCCCATCAAGCTTTCTGTGCAAAAGGTAGCCGAACTTCCATGATCCAAAAATGCATATGTTTGTAACACTGCATATCTCCTTATCTGTACTGTAAAATTGAGAAAATACAGGTTTCTACACGGGCCCCAATATGCGCACTTATCTGAGGCGAGGTAACAGCATCACTCGCAGTTGGCCTCCTTCTGTTCTGTATGCTCTGGCCTTGTCTCTGTATTCTTCTGTTCAATGTGAAGTTATTCTGGATGATCTTGTTTGCACAAGTCATACAACTCTTGCAGTATTTGACCATGTGTCCTTTCTTCAAACATCCAAAGCAGATTCCCTTCTCCTTTAAGAAGTCCATCTTTTCTTTATATCCATACGGCTTGATCTTTCGACACCACCTTATTGTGTGCCCAACTTTATCACAGAACAAACAATAACCTTGAATGATTTTGGCAGATGCATTTCTTTTCATTCCACCTGTTGTTGTAATTCCTTTCACTGCTGTTTCTACAGGCATTACAGCAGTAACAAAACTGCTTTATTTTGGTCCTAGTCTTCCTCTTGTTTTTGTAAAAGTAGAACCTTTGACAATTGCAATTAGTTTAGGATCCTGAATGCTTCCATGAAGTGGATCTGACATCATGCATAATTCCCTCTCCATGAAATTCACCGGTTCAGGAAACTTGGCTTCACAACTATGGCTTTCACTTATCTGACCTGCTCTATCCCTCCACTTTAATCTAAACATGACGGGGCAGTTTTAGAATGATATAGTCATCATATTAGTAACAACATTCATTTCTTCCATAAGGTTGAGATTTTCCATCGAGTTGCAACTACCTTCAAGAAACATTGAAAACTCATGCAATGCCTTCTCATCTTCTGCCTTGATAACTGACCAAGCAAAGGCCTTCTTCATGTATGCATTTGCAATCTTCTGTTCATTACCAAAATGTTCTTTAAGCAAATATCTTGCCCTTTGATAGCCTGTGACTGATGACAAATGTCTACAACTGTGAACAAGCTGCTTTGAATATCCGCTTTTGTATTGCTCCAGAAAGTGTAAGCGATCTCATAATAATAATAATAATACACTTAAAAATTATCATTGTAAATACATACAATGAAATTTAAGGCGCACTGCCCGAGCAGAGCTCCAACGTATCAGATAAATAAATAACGATAATGAAAAACGGCAAGAAAAACGTCGTCGTCAGAATGTGCAATATTCCACAGTATAGTGTTATAGCTATGGGGGGTGTGTATTCAGTGCAGAGTTCAGAGTGGTGACGGCCTTGGGGTAGGAACTGTTTGTTAATCTTGTGGTGTGTGATTTGATGGGCCTGTGGGCAGAAGGGCAAACAAGTGATGTGCGGGGTGAGATGAGTCCTTTAGTATGCGTGATGCCTTTCACAGGCAACGAGAGCTATAGATCTCTTCCAGGGCAGGCGGATGTGTATTGGTGATCTTCTGGGTGTGTTGATGACTCTCTGCAGAGCCTTCTTGTCAGCCGCAGAACTGTTGCCATACCACACCAGGATGTCAAGTGTCAGGACACTCTCTATGGAGCACCGGTAGAATGACACCAGCAGCTGTTGTGGCAAGTTGACTTTCCTGAGTGATCTTTGGAAGTAAATCCGTTGTTGTGCCTTCTTTACCAGAGAGTTTGTGTTAGTTGACCACCTGAGATCTGCTGAGATGTGGGTGCCCAGCAAATTGAAACTGGAGACTCTGTCCACTCTTTCAGATCTCTCTCATCAATAATTTTACATTCCACCCCTTCATCAAATGCTACAATGAAAGCTTCATACTGCAAAGGATCGCCGTCAAAAACAGGAATTCCCCTTGGAGGTAAGGTAGAAGAGAGATTTTGTTGAGTTAGAAGCTTAGTAATTTCATTTTGATACTTCCTCATGTCACAGAATTCACATTGAACAACATTTAAAATACATTTGGACATTTGAAAGGTTTAGAGGGTTACGGATCAAATGTGGGCAGGAGCAACTAACGGTGATGGAGCATCTTGGTTGGCATTGACAAGTTGGGCCGAAGGGCCTATTTCTGTGCTATATGACTCTATGATGTTGAAGATTTTTGCTGCAAATAGTGGAGTACAATCTGATTCAAAATCGAAATGAAACTCTATACTTGGTCATGTTTGTGGCTCATTAGAACCAGAGAATGGCTGCACAGACTCCTGATTTGTTTGTCATTTGATGAGACATCATTTCTGACAACAAGCAGCAATAACAGATCCAATTTCCATTTTCTGTATTCATTTTGTTAGGAAGAATTAAAACTCAAACATATTTGTGGACGTAAAAAGTTCTCTCTTTAGAAACTCTGTTAAAATGACATTTATAATAATAGTGTATCTATTCTGCACTGACTATAACACTACAAACATTTAACTGCATTTAGAGGCATCTTTTCATGAGAAGTTCTAGTAGCATACACTCTTTGGTGTCATGTGGAGTAGTTTAATACCCTAAATAAAAATTTGCTAATTGATGTTGCACACCCAAGATTCTTGTATTATTTTCTATTTCAACATGCCTTTGACAAGCCTGATGCCAGATGATTAGATGGTGTGAAGGTAATTCTCACATGACATTGTTAAAATTCAATGAGTGAAATAAGCCCATCAGAGATATTTCCCCTGATAAAACTATATCATGCAATTAATTGTTCTTAACTCATATAAAGTACATTCCACCGTGGCACAAATTTCCACAGGTTTATTTTCCAAACGCTTTCTCTGCATGTTTGTTAAGAGTTTTTCTGCCCATGTACATTTAGGTTGAACAAAGCTTTTTTTACATTTGGCATTCCATTGAAATAGCTATTTGTCTCAAATGCAAGATCTGGCAGAGTAATTTCAATTGAATCCTTTCAGCAGACAATCGGGGCCAAGGAAAGAGCGTTCACGTCGCGGCCCTGTTTCAACCAATCTTTCCACCACCACGCACAAGAAGCACAAGAAGCGCAAGACAGACACCATTGTGCAGATGCCAAGAAGTGTGTTCAGCTCTGGCTGAACAACTTCTAATCTTGTGTGTGGACTCGATAAGAAGAAGAAGCAGACAATCATAATGATGAGTCAATCTGTGAAGAAATTCATACATGGAATGTAATGAAAAGTTGTTCAACACTGCATGTCATGGTTGATTGACTCACCATTCTTTTGATTTTGTGTTATGAACATTTAAGTTTCAGTTATCTCAAAAAGGTGTAGGATTGAAATGTTCCCATATCTTCTTCAGCACATTTTCCAAGGTTGTACATTTCTGGGCCAATTTCAGTTGAAAGGATTTCAGTTTAGAGGCCCTTTGTCAATTTTAATTTGTTATTCCATCAATCCATCCGGCCGATGAAAAGGCAGGATAACCCACAATCATGGCAGCAAAATCACCAGTAGACAGGGATCAGAGATTTAAACTAATTGGCTTGAGGAGTACACAGCAATGTCATGATCTGGAATGCATTGGCTTTGGGCACAGTGGGTAGAGATTAATTTATGGCTTTAATGTAGTAGACTTCTTGGGCTGTAATGCAAGATTAGGGACTGACCGGATTGCCGTAGAAAAGACCCAGCACAGATCAATCAAGTCAAATTGCCTCTTTCAATAATTCTACAAATCTACAAGTCGGACATTCACAAGCATGACACTAATTAAGGCAGAGAAACCAACCATTAAGGGCATTTTTGTTCAGTAAATCTAGAACCTAGGTGGGTTAATCTATGATGAGCATTTGTCAGCACTGGGCCTGTAGTTGCTGTAGTTTATAAAAATGGGGGGGGGGGGGGGCCTCATTGAAACATACAGAATAGTGAAAGGCTTGGATAAAGTGGACGTGGAGAGGATGTTTCCTCTAGTGGGAGTGTCTAGGACTAGAGGTCATAGCCTCAGAATTAAAGGATGTTCTTTTAGGAAGGAGACGAGGAGAAATGTCTTTGTCAGAGGGTGGTGAATCTGTGGAATTCACAGAAGGCTGTGGAGGCCTAGTGGATATTTTTAAGGCAGAGATAGATAGATTTTTGATTAGTACAGGTGTCAGAGGTTATGGGAAGAACGCAGGAGAATGGGGTTAAGAGGGAGAGATAGATTAGCCATGATTGAATGACAGAGTAAACTTGATGTGTCAAATGGCCTAATTCTACTCCTATCACTTATGACCTAACCTTTGCTCTCTCTGCTTGTTGATGAAATTGTACCAGAGGTTGCCAACCTAGGTTTTCTAATATTAAGAAACAAAGTAGCCATCTAGTTTTCTTCAGTTCTAATTTTCTAAACCCTCCTTTGTAATTTCTACTTTACATACTGGCATGCATTGCACCTAATGATAGTTTCTGAGCGTTATGCAGTTTATAGTGCCTTTGCCACCAGCTTGAATCCCTCATGCAATGTTCCTCAGAGAATGACCTTTACTGTCATAATACCTGTAGCATATTTAATCTTGATATTATTGCAATCATAGCAGTTTGAAATAGCTTTCTGTGCTGCAACAATGTTTTAGCGAGAAATGTTCCAAAGTCCATCAGCAACTGTGTGGGAAGCCACAGCAAGAAATGTTACCTGACAATATAAGCTCTTTTATTTAATAAAGTCTATTTATTTTATTTGTTTTAGCTACTATATCTAATTATCTCCATTCATAGTATTAGAAGTGCTTGTGCAGGCAGTTATGAAATGTGTATACTGTGGCATAATCAGTACACTGAACACTGGGCATCATTGTTCCCTAATAAGAAACCACGACCTAGTGGTGGGGTGGGGAAGTCAGAACCCTCGTCATTGGTCGGCATGGTCACGTGACCGCGGGGGTTCGTTCGCGGGCTTGAGCCAGTTATTCAGTGCTCTTCCCAGTTTTTTCTGTGAATAAAATTACTTTACTCAACCTGCCTGGTCTCGCTTCAGTGGCAACCCCGACGATCCGAACGTTTTTCAGATTTCAGCATGAACGCCGCTGAAAACCTCGATGCCAACCCCACCCAGCAGAATGTGGATGCCTTCAAACTGCCTGTTTTCTGGGCGGTTCAACCTCAGGTGCAGTTCGCACACATCGAGGCCCAGTTCGAGCTCCGCCAGATTGTCGCGGATTCTACCCGCTATGTCCACGTGGTGGCTGCGCTCAAGCAGGAGACTGCCACCGATTTGCTACCTTACCTGCAGAATCCACCCGCCTTTCATAAGTATGAGGGTCTCAAGGCGCGGCTGCTACCCACCTTCTGGCTCAGCCGTCGCGATAGCGTGGCTTGACTCTTGCACATGGACAGCCTCGGCGATCATAAGTCGTCGGTGTTGATGAGCGAGATGCCGGCGCTCATGGATGGCCACACACTTGCCTTTTTTTTCGAGCAGGCTTTCCTGAAACAGATACCCAACGACATCCGCCTGCTCCTCGCCGGGTCCGGCCGCTGCTCCCCTGCAGCTAGCCGAACGGGAGAACAAGCTGTGGCTTGCCAAGCAGCAGGACGATAGTTCCATCAGCTGAGTGTCCGCACCTTCGCTGCAGCCTCGGCGGACCGTTCCGCCCTCGGCTGACAGCACTGCGCCGCAGCCGACCGCCGTTGATCGCAGTAAACGCCAGTGGTGTTATTGCCACCAACGCTGGGGTGCAGCGGCCCGCCAATGCCGCACCCCCCTGCTCGTATCCAGGAAATGCCTCAGTGGATCGCCAATAGAGGTTATCGAGGTTGGCCAGAAACATCGCCTCTACGTCTGGTACTGCCATTCTGGACTCCCATTTCTTGTGGACACTGGGGCTGAGCTCAGCATCTTACCTCCGTCCGGGGTCGATACTCGTGCTGGTAAGTGTGGCCCTGCCCTGACCGCCGTCAATGGCAGCCGCATTCACACGTACGGTACTTGCACAGCCACAGCTTGTTCTCCCGTTCAAGTTTCCCTCGCTTTGGACTCTCACCGTTACTCATGGCCATTCACGATCGCGGATGTTTCCCAGCCGCTGCTGGGCGTCTATTTTTTTAAGGGGTTTTTCCCTCCTGGTTGACGTTCGTGCCCCGGCCCTTGTGTCACTCCGGTTGACGCCCGGTTTCCTCCGGCCCGCATCTTGGCTCGGTGTCGGATGCGGGTGGGGCATACGCTCTGCTCCTGGCCGAGTTCCCGGAGATCCTGACCCCTCAGTTTCACTCGGCCGCCCCCTAAGCAAGGGATTGTCCATCACATCCTTACCACCGGCCCTCCGCTTCATGCACGGGTGTGCCGGCTCCCGCCCAACAAGCGGTGTTTTGGCTAAGGAGGAGTTTCAGAGGATGGAGGACATGGGGACTGTGCAGCGCTCTGACACCATGGGCTTCCCCACTCCATATGGTTCCCAAGCCGTTCAGTGGGTGGAGGCCTTGTGGGGACTACCGTCGCCTTAACACCATCACGACTGCTGACCGCTACCCTGTCCCGCACATCCTGGACTTCACGGCCCATTTGGACGGGGCTACCATTTTCTCCAAGGTGGATCTGGTGCGCGGATACCACCAGATTCCTCTTCCACCCTGATGACGGCCGCTTTTGACGGTGCCAAGGAGGTGCTGGCCAACGCCACCATGCTCGTGCACCCGCGGTCTGCTGCCCCAACCGCCCTCACTGTCGACACTTCGGATACTGCTGTCAGGGGGTCCTCGAGCATTTTATCGATGGTTGCTGGCAGCCGCTTTCCTTTTTCATCCGGCAACTGCGGCCCCCTGAGCGGAACCACAGTGTGTTCGACGGTGAGCTCCTGGCTCTTTATTTGGCAGTCCGGCATTTCTGGTATTTCCTGGAGGGCAACCTCCTAACATTTGCTTTCACGAAGGTGTCCGACCACTGGTCTGCTCGCCAACAGCGGCACCTGGCGTTTGTCTCAGAGTACACCACTGATGCCCAGCACGTGGCAGGCAAACTTAACCAGGTTGCTGACGCCTTACCTCGTCCTGCGGTCCATGACGTGCTGTCCGTGGCCCCAGGCATTGATTATTCTGGGCTGGCTGCTGCGCAACGAGATGAGGATGTGATGATGGCCTTTTGTACTGCTGTGTCGGAGTTGGTGTTGGCCGTTGTCCCGCTCGGACCCACGGGTGCAACGGTCCTGTGTGATGTCTCCACCGGGCAGCTGCGGCCCAACGTCCATGCGGCATGTGTTCGACTCCATTCACGGGCTGGCCCACCCTTCCATCCGGGCGACTACTGTGTTGGTGGTGGCCAAGTTCGTCTGGCATGGCCTCCGCAAGCAGGTTGGGGCCTGGGTCAGGGCCTGCATTCCCTGCCAGACTGCCAAGATCCAGCGGCACGCTCCAGGATTTTGTTGTCCCTCAATACCGGTTCGAGCACATTCATGTCGACCTGGTGGGTCCTCTGCCGATGTTCCGAGGTGCCATTCACCTGCTCATGATTGTGGACCGTTTCACGAGGTGGCCTGAGGCCATTCCGCTGCCTGACACCTCCACCGCGACTTGTGTTCGGGCCCTCGCGGCCCACTGTATGGCGCGTTTTGGTGTTCCTGATGACATCTCTACAGACCGTGGTGTTCAGTTCACCTCTCCCCTTGGTCAGCCAATGCTCAGCTGTACGGCGCTCAGCTACATCATACGACTGCTTACCATCCTCAGGCCAATGGTTTAGTTGAGCGATTTCACCGCCATTTGAAGTCTGTGTTGGAAGCGTGGCTCACGGGCCCGGATTGGCTGGAGATCCGCACAGCACCTAAGGCGGATTTGGACACGCCTTCTGTGGAACTGGTGTACGACGCCCCACTGAGGGTGCCTGGTCAATCCACTTCATCTGTGCTGGCACAAACTTTGGGAGAAAGTGGGTGGACTGGCTCTTGTTCTGACCTCTCGCCACGGTGTTGCACCTTCTTACATTTTGCCTGCGCTCAAGGACTGCCTTTTTGTTTTCATCCGCAGGGACTCGCACTGGACTCCGCTGCAGCGGCCTTATGAGGGTCCTTTCCGGGTGTTGCGGCCCGGCGCCGCGACTTTTGTTTTGGATGTTGGGGGTCGTGAGTTGATCGTTTCAGTGGCCCGCCCATAGCCTGCCCATCTGGATGTCTAAAGCCCGGTGGTGGTGGCCCAACCCCAGCGTAGAGGTCGTCTGCTGGCTGTCCCGCTTTCGCCGGTTGCATCTGTTGTGCCTGTTCCGCATGTTCTGACTGTTCCGCCTGTTGTACCTGTTACATTTGTTGTGCCTGTTGCACCTGTTATGCCAGTTCCACCTGTCTCCACTCAGTCTGGCCGCCTGATTCGGATTCCTGCTCGTTTCCTTTCCTCTGGTTCGGAGGGGGGGGGTCCTATAGCAGCACCTAGTGGTGAGGTGGGGAAGTCAGAACCCTTGTCATTGGTCGGCATGGTCACGTGACCGAGGGGGTTTGTACGCAGGCTTTTAGCCAGTGATTCAGCGCTCCTCCCAGCGATAGGAGCTGTGTTTGTTCGCTAAGCTAGGCATGCAGTTTTCACAAGTTTAAGTTCCAATTTTTCTGTGAATAAAAATTACTTTACTCAACCTGCCAGGTCTCGCTTCACCACATGGATACAGTCATAGAATTGTACAATAAAGAAAGGGGCCCTTCAACCCATCAAATCCATCTGGTAGGAGGGAATTTTATACTTTTTCCGTACCCTATATCAGATAGGCACAGACACAAAATAAAACAGCTCGTAGATCGTGAGTCTATTGAAAATTCAGTTTATTAAAGGCCTTAGCGATGTACATCGGCAAACAGTGTGAGCAAGCCTAAACTGCTTCATACGCTATAGTAACCGTAACATTTTTATATCCTAATGACACAATGGATATTTGTGGTTGAAATAAAGCAGTAATCAATGTCTCTGTCCTTCCATCTTTGTCTTTCCCCAGAGTTAACTTTAACCTTACGTTTCTTGTTCTTTTGAAAATCTCTCTCCCATGTATTCTACTCGCTAAATAGGGTCCCCTCGTTAAAAAAGGGTAATTCGTTAACCTTTGGGAGTCTTGCTTGCTAAACACAGTGAAAAGAACAGCTGTAATCGCAAGATCGCAACAGATAAGAACCGAGACAGAACTACAAAGGATTATTCTTCACCCCCCCCCCCCCCCCCCCCCCCAATTAGGTAAGAAAGCCTGTTTTTCAGCCGAATGTTTCAGCTTTAGCTATTCTGACTAAATTCTTGGCTATGTTTCCCATTATGCTTCTCCATTATGTGAGCTCTTGGGTCAACCATATTATAACCTACACATCTTCCTAATAACTTTCAAAATTCCCGACAACACGTTAACTCTTTTAACGTTCTACACTAATGCCATTCGCAATACACTTGCAAAATCCATTTACAGTATGCCTTGCATATTTAAGTGTCTGTAGAAATCTCTTAAACATAGTAATTGTATCCAATTTCACCACATCCTTTGCCAGCAAGTTCCAGATATCAACCACTCTCTATGCAAAATACGTTTAGATCCTTTTTGATATTCCTTCCTCTCACTTTAAACATATGGCCGCTTGTTTAGATACCCATACCACAGGAAATAGGTTAAGGTGGACTGAGCGGAGGAAAGCTTTTGTTTGCTTGCTATCCAGTCAAAGAAAAGACTATACCTGATTAAAATCAAAGGATCTACAGTGACCAGTGTATATTTTGCTCAAGATAAAGTCCTATCCAATTAAAGAAAAGTCTCCAAAGAGGTAGATGCGCGGTCAGGATCGCACTCTAGCTGATGAGAGGGCTGTTCAGTTTCTTGATAACAGTGGGGAAGAAACTGTCCCTGAATTTGGAGGTATGCGTTTTCAAACTTTTGTACCTCTTGCCTTATGGGTGATGGGAGAAGAGAGAGTGACTGGGGTATGTTTCATCCTTGAGTCCCGCTGAGTTCCTCCAACATTTTGTGTCGATCTTTGGTGTAAACCAGTATCTACAGTTCCTTCCTACACAATCTCCTTTGTCTTGCTGACATTGAGGGAGAGGTTTTGCTCCAAAGAAAACAAACGCAACCTTTCCAACTAATATCCTCCAATCCAGACAATATACTGGTGAATCTCCTCTGCAATTTCTCCAATCACACTAAAAATCTTCATGTAATGTGCCTACCAGAACTATGCACAGTATTCCTTGTGACCTCACTAGAGTTTTATAAAGCTACAACCAAATGTCGAGACATATATTCCATGCCCCGATCAATGAATGGAAGCTTCTTCTCCACCCTATTGATCATTGTTGTCACTTTCAAGAATCTGTGGACTTGGACCCTTTAGTCTCTCTGTTCATGAACTTTCCTCAGATCTCAATCATGTATGCCCTGCTAATAAGTTTGCCAAGAGATAGTAAGCTGATTGATTCAGAAGAAATACAATGGACAATTAAAACCGTTAGATTTCCAGGAGAGTGACATTGAAAGAAGAGGGAGAATCGAATGAAACGTTTATATTGTAATATTCTATCTCATTGCTTATGATTGATGAATGAGACATTTGTTCCATACTACAGTCTCAAATTAGACCTTGGAGAATACATTGGGTGCATTATAAGCACATGGCAACCTGTCTAGAAATGAAACATTTTCACAGTGACTGCTTCTTAATAAGCAACCAGGAACAATAGAAACAAGTTTGATAATTTCTTGATGGAATTATAATTGTCAGGTAAATTTAGCTTGATTTGAAGGATTTCCATTTGGGATTGGATCTTTGACACCAGACTGAGAGAATGTTTGAAACATTAGAACATGATAACTCTGGAGATGATGTGAATTTACTGCCTCCCCCTCGTCTGGACTTGTCTGTCCCCTTGTGTCCCTGGAGAGGGAACGCACTGTGCGCACGGGGACTTTGAAGGGCTTCCATGAACGGTGAGCACTGCGGGAGTACGTTGTTGTAGATACGGCTGACAATGTTGTAATTTGCTGGTTGATGTTTGCAAACTACATTAAGAGGAGTTTTGATTAATGTATTACATTTTTTTTTGAATTTATTAAAAAAGAGAAAAATATATATATAAATGAATTAATTTTATTAGAAGCAATTGTACAAGAATAAAGCAATCGACATGACAGTTATACAATTTTTGAACAGCTTCATTTTTAACGTTAATACCTGAATCAAAAAAAAGAGAAGAAAGGAGTGAATGAAGAGAAAGAAGAAAAATAAAAGAAAGAAAAGAAAAGACCCCTAAACTACCAAAGAAGTGCGAGAGGAAAGAAGAGAAATAAGAAAAAGGAAGATGGAGATATACCCTACTAACCCCCCTGCTCACCCATCCATAGCATCGGTTTTAAATTTGTGTTCAACCATTCTGTTGTTGTAGAAATTCAGTGAAGGGAGACCATGTTTTGAAAAATTGATCTGCTTTTTCAGCCAAAACAAGCCTAATATTTTTTAAATGTAGTGTCCCGGACATATTAGTAATCCACATCTTCACTGTGGGAACTGTTGTCTTATTCCAGAATTTGAGTATACATTTTTTCGCAGGTATTAGGCCGTAGTCAAGGAAATGTCTTTGAAATATCGTTAACATAGAATAGGCCTCTGACAAACCTAATGTTATCAGTTTTGTATCTGATTCCAGTTTAATTTTAAGTATTTTAGAGAAGATATAGAATATTCCCCTCCAGAAGTTTTATACAGGAAGCAAAAGAATGAGTTAAAGTTGCTTCTTGGAAGTGGCATTTATCACAAATAGTGGAGAGGGTTGGGAAGATCTTATTCAATTTAGTCTTTGAGTAGTAAAGCCTATGCAGTATTTTAAATTGTATCAGGGAGTGCCTGACATTGAGAGAACAGTAATGTATGTATAGTAGGCTTTCCTCACAAATATCCTTTGAAATTAATAAACCCAACTCGTCTTCCCATGCTCGCCTATACATCTCAGAAGATGGAATATGCGTATTTTAAAAGAGTGTTATAAATGTAAGATGTTAACTTGCTTGCGTCGGCATGTCTATTTAAACAATCGTCTAATGTATCTGGACCCATGAAACAACAGTCTTGTGTATATGTTTTCACATAATCGCGGATTTGAAGATATCTAAAAAGATTGCTTGCTTTCAAATGATATTTCTCCTGTAGTTCTTGAACGAGCGGAAAATCCCCTTCTCGTAGAGATCTCCCACCGTTTTAAAAGATGTATTACATTTTATACTCTGAATATGTAATAAGAGCTCATTGTTAAGGAGGAAGAAGAAAAGGTGCACAATGCCAAACTAACAGCAGGAAGTTGTGCGGTGATATACAGAGCAAAAGATAGAACTTGTGCAGTTGTTGCAATATTGGACACATGAACAGCAAAAAAAAAGAGACAAATGACCAATAAAAGGCAAAAGTTGACTGAGTTGTGCATTGGAAAATAAATTCTATAAGGAGTCCACAATAACAAAGACATCAAAACTTCACAGAGTGGACAAGATGAACCGTGCAAGGGCAGAGGTGATGTAAGATTATAATTCCATGGTTGGATACTCACAGAAAGAACTGTGTAAAGAACTGTAACGGTCAAGGTCTCAGTGGCAGGTTACAGTGTACTTCTAATAGGGCTGAAGGACCTATTTCTGTGCTGCATAGAAACATAGAAAATAGGTGCAGGAGTAGGCCATTCGGCCCTTCGAGCCTGCACCGCCATTCAATATGATCATGGCTGATCATCCAACTCGGTATCCTATACAGTACCTGCCTTCTCTCCATACCGCATGATCCCTTTAGCCACAAGGGCCACATCTAACTCCCTCTTACATATAGCCAATGAACTGGCCTCAACTACCTTCTGTGGCAGAGAGTCCCAGAGATTCACCATGACTCTATGATACTAAGACACTATGAGCAAATGACAGGAAGATACTAGGTTAGACGCATAGCTACCTAATGGGAAGAAACGGATTTATAAGTACTTGCCAGGATTGGAAAATTTTATATATATAATAACCATATAACCATATAACAATTACAGCACAGAAACAGACCATCTCGGCCCTTCTAGTCTGTGCCGAACACTTACTCACCTAGTCCCATCTACCTGCACTCAGACCATAACCCTCCATTCCTTTCCCGTCCATATACCTATCCAATTTATTTTTAAATGATAAAATCGAACCTGCCTCCACCACTTTCACTGGAAGCTCATTCCACACAGCTACCACTCTCTGAGTAAAGAAGTTCCCCCTCATGTTACCCCTAAACTTTTGTCCCTTAATTCTCAAATCATGTCCTCTTGTTTGAATCTTCCCTACTCTCCACGTCAACTTTGTCTATCCCTCTCATAATTTTAAAGACCTCTATCAAGTCCCCCCTTAACCATCTGCGCTCCAAAGAATAAAGACCTATCTTGTTCAACCTTTCTCTGTAACTTAGTTGCTGAAACCCAAGCAACATTCTAGTAAATCTCCTCTGTACTCTTTCTATTTGTTGACATCTTTCCTATAATTTGGCGACCAGAATTATACACCATACTCCAGAATTGGCCTCACCAATGCCCTGTACAATTTTAACATTCCCTTACCTCACATAATTCAATATCCTTCTCCTTGGTGAATACCGAAGAAAATAAATTGTTCAATATCTTTTCCTGGGATGTCAGGACTTTCATATGAAGAAAGACTGGATAGACTAGGCTTGTACTCGCTAGAATTTAGAAGATTGAGGGGGGATCTTATAGAAACTTACAAAATTCTTAAGGGGTTGGACAGGCTAGATGCAGGAAGATTGTTCCCGATGTTGGGGAAGTCCAGAACAAGGGGTCACAGTTTAAGGATAAAGGGGAAATCTTTTAGGACTGAGATGAGAAAAAGTGGTGAATCTCTGGAATTCTCTACCACAGAATGTAGTTGAGGCCAGTTGATTGGCTATATTTAAGAGGGAGTTAGATGTGGCCCTTGTGGCTAAAGGGATCAGGGTTTATGGAGGGAAAGCAGGTACAGGATACTGAGTTGGATGATCAGACATGATCATATTGAATGGCGGTGCAGACTCGAAGGGCCGAATGCCATACTCCAGCACCTATTTTCTATGTTTCTACCTCCCCCATCTCTTATGGCTCTGCAGATAGCTGTCCACTCTGACTCTCTAATGGACCAATTTTATCCCTCGTTATCCTTTTGCTATTAATATAGCTGTAGAAACCCTTTGGATTTACTTTCACCTTACTTGCCAAAGCAACCTCATATCTTCTTTTAGCTTTTCTAATTTCTTTCTTAAGATTCTTTTTACATTCTTTATACTTCTCAAGCACCTCATTTACTCCATGCTGCCTATATTTATTGTAGATCTCTCGCTTTTTCCGAACCAAATGTCCAATTTCCCTCGAAAACCATGGCTCTTTCCAATTTTTACTCTTTCCTTTCAAACGAACAGGGACATAAAGATTCTGTACTCTTAAAATGTCACCTTTAAATGTCCTCCATTTCTCTACTACATCCTTCCCATAAAACAAAATGTCCCAATTCACTCCTTTTAAATCCTTTCGCATCTCCTCAAAGTTAGCCTTTCTCCAATCAAAAATCTCAACCCTTGGTCTTTGAGAAAAGATTAATAAAGCTCGGTTGTTTAGTTTGAAACAGAGATGTCTGTGTGGAGATTTGATTGAGATGTATAAAATTATAAATGTCAATGCTAAGGTGGAGGAGAGGATTATATTCTTCATAGCAGGGAGGTTAATAGCCAAGTGTTAAAGAGTGTCAAGAGCGGCAGAGTGGTAGAGTTGTTGCCTGACAGCACCAGAGACCTAAATTTGATCCTGACTATGGGTGCTGTCTGTGCAGAGTTTGTACGTTCTGTGATCACGTGGGTTTTGTCCGGGTGCTCTGGTTCCCTACCACATTCTAAAATGTGCAGATTTGTAGGTTAGTTGACCTCTGGAAATTACTCCTAGTTTGTAGGATGGGACAACATAGAACTAGTACACAGGTGATCATTGGTTGGCATGGATTCAGTGGGCCGAAGGGCATGTTTCCACGCTGTATTCCCAATTCGAATTAAATTTCATTGAAGAAGCAAAAACTGCTAATGCTGGTAATCTGAAAATCAGAATGTGCTGGCAAAGCTCACATGGGTAGACAGTGTCTTTGGGGTAATGATCAGAGATACCATTTCAGGCCAAGATTTAAATGAATTAGAACGGTGATGAGGATAATATTTTGTAATGGGGAGTCTGGAACTCATTGCAAAAAGAATGAAGGAGAAGCCCTCTATGTATTTCGGAAGACATGCACTTAAAAACGTTCAAGGCTCTCAGCAAGAGAATTAGAATGCAATAAGGAGGCACGGTGGCACAGAGGTAGAGTTGCTGATTTATAGCACTTGCAGCGCCAGAGACGCAGGTTCGATTCCGACTATGGGTGCCGTCTGTACGGAGTTTGTACGTTCTCCCCGTGACCGCGTGGGTTTTTTCCGAGATCTTCGGATTCCTCACACACTCCAAACATGTACAGGTTTGTAGGTTCATTTGCTTGGGTTTGTATACCTGCTATAAGTATAAATTGTCCCTAGTGTGTGTAGGATAGTGTTAATGTGTGGGGATCGCTGGTGAGCCGAAGGGCCTGTTTCACGCTGTATTGCTAAACTAAAAAAAAGATTAAATTGACAAAATCGCTCTTTATCACCCAGCACAAACTGAATGGCATCCTTCAGGGCCATAAATTCTATGATCCAACAATTCTATAATTGGATTCACTATTTCCATGGTGATGAAAGAGACTTAGAACAACATGTTCAGGATCTTTGTGGGGTCTCCACTGATTGTACACCGCTGTCAGCTGTATTTTCGTGGCACAGTATCAAAAGAAAAAGGAGAATAAGGAATGAAATATATAATCAAATAAAAAGTGACAGGAAATCAGAAAGCAAACCCAAGATTTAAAAGCATTACAGGGAGTGAACATGTACAATAAAGAAAAGGAAAAAAAGCTCTGGACAAGACATCAGTTGCAGAAAAACGCATAATGCATTCTTTATATAAAATCACGAGAGCAGCAGTTGTTTTTGTAGATGATTGAATAAGAATAATATAGTTGTTAGATACTTTTTAATAGATATTTAATTATAATAATTTTTTCTCTTAGTATTTTTATTCCTTGTGCGAGACTTCCTTACATATGGCTCAGGCACTCTTGCACTAATTCATTTTACAAGGTCCATTGAGAGACCATAATATTTCACCGAGAATTGTCACAGCAGTCAGAAAGAGTGGTGGGCCTGATCTCAGACAACGAGAAGGCCTACCGGGGGGAGGTGGCTGATCTAGCACTCTGGTGCCAGGATAACAGCCTCCTCTTGAACATCAAAAAAACGAAGGAGCTGATCGTGGACTTTAGGAGGGCACATCATCCGAGGACGTACACACCATTGAGGATAAATGGGGATCCTGTGGATAGGGTTAGCTGTTTTAAATATCTGGGAGTCCACATCTCTGAGGATATGACATGGACATCACACGCCGCA